>NW_010268651.1:87374-130672 GCF_000690775.1 Eurypyga helias
TGTAACAGAAAATTCCTCTAACTGGTTAATTAGATTAATCAGTGGCACTGCAAAAAGATGCTGCAGATGCAGGTTAGCTCTGCCTTGCTTGAATCTGTATTGCTCTATTTCAGTTTGCATCCAAAAATAGCTTATAGATCTAGACAGTGTTGCAGGAAAAAGAGTGGGGTACATCTGTGTGGGTATATATTTTGTGTGTGTGTTCTTTTCCTTTTCCAAATTTCCAGTTTGCCTAGTAAGTGTGAGAAATCAGTTTCATAAGAATACTGCCCAAAATCAGCTGACGAAACCCATTGCATTCTAAGTAATTTGGTTATATAACTTAAAAGAAAAAAAAAAAAAAAAACCAAAAAAAACCCCACACAGAAAGATGCAAGGAAGTTTCTGGAAGATCATTTCTTGCCTAACTTTTTTCTTTTTTTTTTTTCCTGAAGAAATGTTGTTCCAGGGAGTGTCTGACTAGTTCTGCAGCTTGGCAAAAAAGCCAGACGTTACCTCATAGCTGCGGCCAGACAGCCCATTTCTATGCCAGGCAACCACTGCAGAAGCACACAGCACAGGGCCCTGCTTGATTAGCACTTCTGCTGTTTCGAGAGTCCTGGAGTGTTTTGTTCAAGGTGGGCTGCTGAGTGGGGACTCGGTGTGCTTTTGTGCAAATGAGCTTGCAGGCAGGGGAGGCATGTGGGGTGCGGGGGAAATTGGGGGCAGGGGGAAGGGAGGCAAAGGGACACAGTAGGGGAAGTCTGCATTAATATTCCGCATTCATGTTATCTTTGGGAAACAGAATCTGTTTGATCTGACCTGGTCAAAAAAAATAATAATAACAACCCGCGAAGTACCACATCCTAAAGGTCAGAGTAAGAGAAAGAGATGGGGAGACAAAGAGTGGTAATGACCGGGCAGGTCAAACTGAATTAAATGTTTAATTGTCTCCCTCGTGCCTCATCAAATAGCTGTCTTTAAAGCAAGAGGGATCTTTTCTTCCAGAAGAAAAATTACTAATTCATCAGTGAGTTGGAAGGTGACGAGTGTTTGTAAACATTACAGTCACTATCATTTTCTCATCATCTCCCTCATTGTTGATTTACCTTGTTTAACTGCGGCGTTTACCTAGCAAAGCTCTGTCTATGTGCTCTATACCATAAATGCTGGGTTCCCTCTACAAAATTACCCACCCAGCATCACACTGAGGTGCTTTTTAGCAAACTGTACCGTTCGCCCAAGAGAAGGGCAGGTAGCAGGGTGCAGAGTGGGCAGAGATGCTCGGCCCTGCGCTACCACACCTCCTCCTGGCAGTGTCCTAGGGCGACTTCTTCCAGCAGCTGAGATGTGGATCAAGCATTTGGAATGGAGACAGTGTGTGCAATGGGCTGGGAAGTAGACACTGTGTCCACTAATAGCCCGAGTTCCCATACTCCTGTCACACGTAGCTGCGGGGATGCTATAGGGCACCGGAACTCATGACTTGGCCTGATGTATTGCCTCTGTTCTTGTAAACGGTGGTCGGAATTTCTGTTTGGAAGAGAAAAAACACACTTTAATAATTTTACTGGGTGACAAGATAACTACTAATAAACTCACCCTTCTATCTAAGAGTGCTGCATGATTGTCAGCAAATTTGACATCAGAAAATGTATGGGTTTGGATTATCTTAAGTAGCTAATTTTCTAGATGAGTAAAGGTACAGATAAAGAAGTAACATTAATTTGTTTTGGTCACATATAAAGTCAGTGGCTGGATCAAACTCTTAAGAACTCTTGACTCTGAGTCTTATATTTGACCCCTAATCCAAGATGTGCACCCATGAGACGCACGAATCAGTCCTTACTCAGGACAACTTCATAGAATCATAGAAGGGTTTGGGTTGGAAGGGACCTTAAAGCCCCCCCAGTTCCAACCCCCCTGCCATGGGCAGGGACACCTTCCCCTAGACCAGGTTGCTCCAAGCCTCATCCAGCCTGGCCTTGGACACTTCCAGGGATGGGGCATCCACAACATCTCTGGGCAACCTGTTCCAGTGCCTCCCCACCCTCTCCGTGAAGAATTTCTTCCTGATATCTAATCTAAACCTCCCTGATTTCAATTTATACCCATTACCCCTTGTCCTGTCACTTCCTGCCCTTGTAAAAAGTCCCCTCCCAGCTTCCCAGCTTTCTTGAAACTTCTTCCAAGGCTTTATTTTGGGGAGCTTACGAAGAAAAGCAGATGCCCACAGTTTCAGAACATCAACTGGAAGTTGGAAGAGGAGTGAGAGGGACTAAAATGTTGTGTTAACGGAGTTAGGGTAGAAGTGAGATCCACCTGACGCAGTTAAGACCGAGTCTAACTGCAGTATTATAAGGCCCAACAAAATGTGTCAGCACCAGGGATGGGGAAACCACAATGGGAGCTTTTCTGAGATTTATAAGAAGGGGTGTGCTCTGGATCTTCCCAGCTTCTCACAGGTGGGCTAAGAGGCTGGTAATTCCAGTGCTCTCTCCAGTTACAGCACTGGAGTAGAGCTCCTCCAGCTGAGTACTTCTGCTCAGAATGTCAGAGGGATCTCCTGGAGGGCTGTGCTCCACGAGTATCTCCTAGGTTGTGTGTTTGCTAGAAACATGACAAGTTCATTGGGGCCAGAAGAGGAGGAGATGGAGATTCCACCTACCCGCAGTTCTGTCATCACACAGCCAGATGTGCAGCTACGGGGCTTTGGGTCTGTGGTGCGTTTGCCGGCAGCCTGACAGGGTCAGGGGTGGCCCAGTTTGCAAAACCAGCACCAATTACAGCTGGGAAACTGGCAGAACCCATGAGACAGAGGACAACAGTGAGCATTTGGTCTCCTCGAGGATTTCCCAGAGCTGTTCCTGGCTGTCAGACCACGGCCTGGCTCAAAGCCCTTGGGGTGATTGGCTGGATGTATGCAGCACCGTAGTGGTGTTTTGGGTGTGGGTGTCTCAGTCAGTAGTAACCATCATATTAACAGAGCTTTCCTGTGGTACAGAATACAGCTGATTCCCTGGATTCCAGGGAGCCCCACGGGGCTATGTGGAGACTCCAGTCACAGGGCTGCAAAAGAGTAAAAGAAGGAAATGGTTTTTCTCTTCCTTTTTGGCAAATAAGAAGTTGGAGCAGTGAGCTGGGTGCTGTGAACTGTGCTGGCTATATCCCTCTACATCCCTCCCAAGCATTTATCCAGGTCACTAACACAAATCTAAATCCCATTTTACAGTCACCATATGAACAAATAATTTTGGGGCCAAATTTCCTTTTTAGCATAGTTAAGTTTAGTGTAGAGTAAATTTTCTCAAACTTTGGCCCGATGCTTAAAAACACAGGAGCAACCTTTGGCACATGGTAACAGGTCCTACACCACTCCTATCTCCTCTCACTTTTTCCCCATGTGAGGGAATTTGCTGTTTCTTACAGTTTCTCATATCAATGATGACAAAAGAACATGGGTGTCCCAGCTTCCAGGGGTGTTCTGAGCATGATTTGAGAAGCTCTGTACTTGAACTCTCATCTGGCTACTTCAGAAAATCTTGCTCAGGACACGCTATGTGGAGCTCCTGGCAGGCTCAACAAGTGAGAGCATTTTGCAGCTCATGCTGAGTGTGCTGCAGCATCCTCACTCAGATTCAATACGGGAGACAAGGAGGCATTTGGTCACACCTCTCCATGGGGCACACGCGAGTGACCTGCGAGGCGGGTGGGGTGGCAAGGGAGAGCCCGTGGCTTTGCTCAAGGCTGTGTCTGCCCCCGTAAGACGACAGGTACCTGACAGAGCTGCAGAGACCTGGCTGGGCAGGAGAACCTCGTGAGCTGCTGGTCAGTCTCCCACTGCAGCAGAAACGTGCTAAGAAAATGCCGTTGGAGGGAGTTAAGGCATTGGAGGTCAAGGTAGGCAGTCATGGACTGTTTCAACCCCAAGCAGTAGGTTCATCTTATCAGCCTGCACCACAGCACAGCCGAGAGGATGGTTCATACAGTGGGAGTGGGAAAAACTAGTTAAATATATTTATGGGATTCAGTGAAAGGATCGCATTAAAAACTAGAAATCCTTCCCTCTAACCAGATCCTCCCTTTCAGACAAATTGGAAGCAGTTGGTGGAGACTTGCAGGGAGACGAACAGAAATAAGAACCAGCCCTGCTTACCCTGATGAGGAACGGCAAAGCCATCGGTCCCAGATGTGGTCAAGAAGAGGTTATATTTGTTCAGGGAGCGGGAGGAGGAGGACAACGCTTATTGTTGTGTCTTGATGTGTATGCTAGGAGCTTGGCTGTACGTGCAGGCATTGCCCATTGGGAAATGGGTATGGATGGAGCTGCAGTTTCCTTAGAAGATAACTGAGGTATTAACATTAAAGGGTAGAGATTGTTTAGATTGTTTGGGGAGGAAGAGAAGGGAATGAGAGAAGAGAGAGCTATTTGAAAAGGAAAAGGATTTATTAGCCTTTGAAAGTGGGGATCTGAGAGAGGCTAGAATGGGGCTGCTATGTCATTATGGGCTGCAGTTGGAGATGTTTCAGAGAGTAAACTAGTAATAGAAATATTTTATAGGCCACCTGACCAGAAAGAACAACTGGACTGTGAAATGACTGTGCAAATAAAACAGGCATGTAAAAAGGAGAGAGTAGTAGGAATTGAAGATTTTAACTACCCAGGCATAGACTGGAATACATTAAGGGAAGGAAAATAAGGCCGGAGGTATGTTTGCAGATCAGGCACAGGCCTGCTTTCTAATTCAGTCTGAGCATCAACTGCACAGCTTGGGTATTACAAAGGGACTGCATGAGGACATGCACAATAGGGGAGAGCCCTGGGGAGGCAGCTTTGACAGGCTCCAAGGGAAAAAATATTTTAAAGGTGGATTGTGAAGCAAAGGATAAAGAAAGAAAAGAAAAGAAAGAAATAGTGGGTTTGGTCTGAGCAGCCTTAGAGCTTGAATTTCAAATATTTGGGTTTTATTTGGCTCACAGTTCCACAGAAGCAATCAGTGGTGTGTCTGCAAGTGTCAAATCATGACCCACTAATGAATTAAATCCTGCAATAACCCAGCTTCACCCCAAGTGAAGCTGTGTCTGCTATGAGTTAGGCCTGGGGAAATAGGGCCTGTAATGAAATCCTGGCCCCACTGACACCAGTGGTAAGAGTCAGCCTTGATTTAACGAGGCCAAGGCTTCATGCCTGATGCTCATAATCTCGTTGGGCAGGAGGATGTTCAGGGGCAGTGGGAGTACAAAGCTGGTTTGGGGAGCCAGGGAGGCTTCCCAGTGGAAAGAAGGTCTGGGGTTTCATTGCCTGCCGTACGCACCTCTTAAGGAGTCATCAAAGAGTGAGAGACCTGCCATCAAAGGTAATGATTTCAGAACACTAAGAGCAAAGCTTGAGACCATTAGTGTCTCTGGGAGCACAACCAAGAGGATTTGGCAGAGATTCATTCACCAAAATTGGCTTGGGTGGCCCCGTTCCAGGTCCTGGGCCGTGCACTCCTGGGGATGCAAACACCTCTTGGTGCACAACTGCACACCTGGGAGTTGGGCTGGTGCCGGGGGCTGGAACCTAAAGGCTGCACTGCTGAAGGTGCTTTCTCCTTGGAGGGAATGCTCCAGCAGCTTTGTAGGGAGAGGGGTGCTTCTGGAGCTTGAGTACTGCAGCCCATGCAACCTGCCTGGGTTTGTAACTTGGAAGCTTCCAACTGCTTGGAAAGGTGGGGAGGAGGCAGGCGGTGTTCGTAGTTTTGGAGATTCCTGCTTTTCTAATTTGTTTTTCTGGCTGATTCAAAGCTGCTTTTACCAGCTACATAGAAACATGCCTGTCTTTTTTTTTTTTTTAATTGGGGAAAAATAGATCCCTTCTTGGCAAGGTACTGTGTAGGTAAGGAATAGCGAACTTCTGGGCATTGTAGCTGTCATGAATCGTATATTGTTTTCTTACAGCAATTATGTTAGACTTTACCTCATATTTCCTATCTGATGAAAAAAGGTAAATAGCACAGTAGGTAAATTTGAGAGGTTTTAGGAACTTGCAGATGGGTCTGAAATAGCTGCAGGTATGGCATATTAAGATATAAATTTTACTACAATTGTAGAGCTACTGCCAAAAAATAGCCTTCTTGGTTTCTTGCTATTAAAACAAAACAAAAAAGAAAACCCAACCAACAAAACAGATGTGTGTGTTTCGGGGAAGCAGAAGGAAGACACTGTCAAGAGTGAAAAGAAACCTCCAACCCCAGATACCAACAGGTGCCAATGAATCACAGCTCTTAGTCACCATTACTGGCTGCATGAATCAATAGAAAACTAACTATTAAATAAAGATTCAGTCTCTTGTATAAAATGTGACCTGATAACCAGCCAGTCTGTATTCACCGAATGCCTCATGAAAGACTCTGACTGAGACCTCTGAAGAGACAGCTCTGTGCACAATCGTTTATCGGGAGAAGCAAAAGCTGAATTATAAGTCTTTACTTAAGAAAAAAATCTGCTATTATTATAAACATAATTTAAGGTTTTAATTGAATGAGAATGAACACTCCAGTAAAATTATTTGGAGTGCAAAGGCTACCAGAGAGAAAGGTAATTATATTTGTGTTGCAAATGTTTGCATAGCAAAATGAAGCGTGCTGTGACAGGGGCCCAAACTTCCATGGAAGCTGCAGGTCGAGAGTGATTCAGGTGGTAGCAGGGAGGGTGAAAGTGGACCCTGTGCCGGGCAGCGCAACGCAGGGGTGCAGCCAAAACCCCACCTGGTGTGAGCAGCTCTGAAAAACAGCAGTCGTGGGTCCAAAAGCAGCAATTTGCAAACCATGTGAGCTCCTGTCTGCGCCCAGCAATGGATGCTGCTGGTGTCCAGGGCCAAGGACACATTTGTCATGACTAGTACTTACAAGATGTTGCATCAAATGCCCCTTCCCTCCTCTCCTGTTTCTCACAAGCTTCTCTGTTTGGCAGGCAGAACTCCTGTCCCTCCCCAGATACCACTGAAAATAGTGACTATTCAAACAGATTTTCTTTCATTTGTTAATATTTTTTGGAGGTGAGGAGATGCGCATGTGTTCATTAAAACTGAGGTTTTTTTTTCTTTCAAGAAGAACAACACGATCTGTGATAATTGTCTCTGAGTTGCTAATCCATTTTCCACCTCCTTCTCCTTTCACATTTGGTGGAGAGTTTCATCCATTTTCAATGAAGACTACTCATTAAGTGAATCTTCTAGTAGAAATGGCATGGTGTAATAAAGAGATTTTTAATCCCTTTTTACTCCAAACAACAGACGGGTGACAGATAGTTTCAGTTTGATTCACCTGGAGTTGTGGGGGCTTTTTAGAATCTGGTTGCATTTCTCAAATCTACTCAGAGGATTTTTAAGCAGCAGCTGATCTCCCAGTTTCTAAAACGTGATTTGTGACAATGCTTTTGAGATGCTTCAACTTCCTACGAGGCTCCTGGCTGCCAGCTCTAGTCGGAGAGGAACACAGCCCTGATCTGGCTGGCGTGGGAGGATGGTGCCGTTGTGCATGGCACGACCCGGGGCGAGCACAGCACCGGCTGGCGCTCGCTGAGACCTAAATCCTCTTTGGCCTCTGCTGTCGGCAAAGCTGCGCCTGCTCCTCCTGCAGCAGGAGCTGGCGGGATGCTGCAGTCTGTGAGAGGGCTGGGATTTGTTCCACGAGAGCCGAGCGCTGATCTGTGCTGCTGATGCTTAAGATAATTAAACTATAGAAGCAAAATTATTAATAAGGTTCTCTTCTAAGGCGTGGAGAAGGCTGAAGGCCTGGAGAGGGGCCACTGGATTTGACTAAATAAACTTAGCAGAATAGGAGGACTTCCAGCAATTATTGGTTCATTTTTTCCTCAGGCTTTCTAGCCCATCGCTGTAACTTACTGGCTTAAGACACTCCTTCCACCCACATCACATTTTGCCTTGGGCCATTCTGTTGCTCTTGACAGCTGTCTAGGGCAAAAGGAAATCACCCGACCACAAATGTTTTCTCATAACTTCCTAACAAGGGGATCTGAAGAAGTCAAAACCTTGGAGGTTTAGACCCTGCTTTAAGAGCAAGATAAAATTAGGACCTGAAAACCAGGTATTGCCCTCTGCACCACAACACCCCCTCCCCCCCAGCTGTATACCTAGTTGGGCTTCTGTGGACACAAATTAATAGCAATTAGCAGCAATTTAAAAACGGTTACCTGAATTGCTGAAGTCATAGTGATAATTAGAAACGAAATCACAGCCACTTGGTGCTGCTGGTTTGTACCTGGTTGGCTGTGCAGGTTGCTGGGACGTGGCTGACGTGGCATGACCTCTGCAGGGGCTGAATCCTGGCTGCTGATGGCTGGCAGTGTCTGGGGATGGGTCCAGAGTGGCAGGGCACGTGGGCAGAGCGGTTTGCCCTCTGGCAGTTCTGGGTGGGCAGGACAGACGCGTTAGGATGACGAGTGTTCAAGCTAAAACTCGACTGTGTTCAGCACTGATGGGCTGCTGAGCATCCCAGAGCAGGGAAAAGGGAAAGATGCCTTTGAGCCCACCCAGCCCTTGTGAACTGTGCCAGGACACGCGGAGCCAGGGTCACACACCTCACCGTGGAAGCAGGTCTTCCTCGTGCAAGCTGCTGGGGTATCTCCATCGTGCACGAGCTGGCTTTGTCGATGGCTGTCAATGTGCTCCCGCACCTGGACGCGTGTGTGTTAGCCCTGCCCGCAGCACAGCTAGTCCTGCCCGTGGTAGCTATTCTTGTGCCACTTTTCTGATGCCCAGTGGAGATTTAAGTTGTTGAGGGTCTCAGTACAGTACCACCTCTGTACTGTGGATGTTCAGTGTTGGCTCTGCTGTGCACCTCAAACATGCTGAGTAACGGGTGTCTGTCAGCAGTGACATTAAAGGGACTGGGAACAGACGCATGTCCTGACACTACGCTTGGGGATATTACAGTTCAGTGGTGTTCAACTCGTGCTCCGTCGTCTGCCCGTGGTCCCTGCAACAGGTGCATCAAACAAGGACTAGAAAAGAATAAAAAAACTGCTGTCTTCCCACACAGACGAGCTAGCAAACAAACTGCTTTGGGAAAAGAAATGCAAATTAATGAGCAGTCGGTGTTTAGGGTCTCTTGTTTTTTCTGCAAATGGGTACAAGGGAATCTTGGGACTGCTTTGGGAAGGTCAGGGATCCCTTAAATGTCAAAAGCTTGAGCGATCCAGCTGGATCTCGCTCAGATGCCCCTGTCTGAAGACAAGGCAGACAATGAGCTGCCTTTTAATTTCTTCATGTTTTATTTAGACCTCTTCTTCCTTTGAATCTGTTTAGGAAAATGTACATGCATTCTTCCGCACCCCCATCCCCTTCTGCAAAGAGGAGGAATGGGGAGGTGGTTGTGGGTTTAGTGTGAGTGTGATGCTGCCTGTCTGAACTAGCAAGAGATTAAGCAACTTGCCCAAGGTCACAAATAATTCACTGACTTTCCCTGATGATTTTGAATACAACATCTGCTCCGGCACAAGTCCTCTTTGGAGAGTTTGAATTTCAGTTTTACTGTGGCTACCTGTATATGATGATATTCCCTTTTTTTGTACAATTACTGTCGCTCAGCCTAAAAACCTGGTTTGAAGGAAAGTTGGTAGATTGCTCCCAGGAATAAATCTGCCTGCAAATTTGATAATGGTTGAGGATCTGGGCTTTTCCATCTTCACTGTTCTCTCTTGAAACTTGTGTTGGAAAATCTTTAAGGGATGCTCTTGTAGCTCTGAAGTGTGCTGCCCAGTTCTGATTTCAGTCTGCAACTGTGGCATGGGGCTGTGAGCTCAGCTGCGCACGTCCTGTCCCTCTTGCTAGTTGTGCGGTCAATCTCTTGGATCTTGCTGGAAGAACAGTTGGAGGTTCATGGCACTGTTCCATGGTGCATCCAACAGGGACGGAAACAAAACTGCAAAGCAGTAGCTACTGGCTATTAAAAAGCGTAATTAAAGATTTAATTACTTCTGAAAATGGTAGTGTCACTGGATAGACATGCAAATCCCACTGCAAGCCAAGGAAGAAATTCAGGTTTCCAGGAGGATGCTCGTTGGGTGCTCTGAGAGTGGTGTGAGAGGATGGGATCGTGGTAAGATGGGCAATGGGTGCCTTACCTGTGCTGGTTAGATCACCCTCCCAAACTGCCTTCCTTCCCTAGCAGTCTGTCCGTCTGTCTGCTTCCCATTGCTGTACTTATCTGATGGCTGAAGTCACTTACTCTTATTTACATTGCCCACAGGGCATGCTGGATGGGAGCACATTCCCTCTCTTGTTACAGTTGATGAATGCAGCCCTATTAAAATATCATCTCATCCTCACACTAGATTGCAGTCTAAGATAATATGTGTTTTTTCTATATCGTTTATACAAGAAAGATTGTGTTAAATGCCAGACCCAGTAAATATTTCAAGATCCACTGCATTGCTGAGAACAGTTTCTCCCCGGGCATATGTTTCAGAGCCAAAGAAAACACTTTAAAAATTTCCTTCCTGTTTAATTTTTTTAAAGGGCATTTTCCCTATATCTCTTACTGAAATGACAACTTGTCATGTTCCATGATCTTATTACAGTTGCAGATGTAACTCAGCAGGGAATCTGCCTAAGTTTACTTTTAAAATCATAAGACCCTGATTCTGATCTCTTTTTTTTTTTTTTTTTTTGTTCCCAGTTTAAATCTTTTTGTGGTGTAGGACTTCCAGCTTTACCTCACCGTAATCAAGATCAGAATTGCTCCTAATTATAACACTTAACTCCTGTGTAGTGCTTTACACTTTCCAGGCGCTCTATGTTCATCAATTAATTAATCCCCAAAGCAGTATTACATTCCCACTAGAAAAATGGGAAACCAAAGCATGAGGGCAAAGAACTTGCCAAAAGGTGATGGAGCTGCTGCTGAGACCATCAGCGCAGCAGCCTGGGCCTCTGTCTCTCCTGACTGTGCTGTGACCACACAGAACATGACCTGGAGGGTCCTGGCCAAATCCTACAGTGGGATCTGGGTTCCTCTGGATTTTGGGGAATAGGTGATAGTTTAGAAAAACAAAAAAGCTTGGAAAATCGCCTGTGTCTAGAAGAACTTGTGCAGCGTCTCGCCGAGGCCTGCCAGTCCACGTGCACTGCTGAGCTGTCATCAGGATGGGGCTGAGGGGTGGCTGGGCACTAGAAATAAAACCTCAGACCATTGAGACCTTCCCTCAGAGATATATACGTGTATATATATCTGGAAAAGCACACTTGCAAGTAGCCATATGTCTGGAAAGCGTACAGACCTGTACACCCAATGCAAGCAAAGGTAATGCGCTTTAACCTCAGTGGAACCAGATTTGCCCCATATTTCAAGCATTTGCTCCAAAGCCCTCGCTGTCCTCGGCTGATGCCAAGCAAGGTTAATGACAGTGATAAGCGAAACAGCAGGGAGGAAGAGAATGGCCCCAGTTCTAACCCCAATATCTTTTTGCAGTTTGTTCTCTCTCGAGTCCTTACAGGACTGTCCTTCCTCGGGTGCCTGTGCCAGGGAATTTCCTGGTGTAGTCCTACCACGGTAACTGCTCTGTGTGGCTGCACCAGGATAAATCCCTGCATGGTTCTGGAATAAAAGCCATAGCTGCACAGAGATGTGCTACCAGAGCAAGATGAATTTTATTCCAGAATAATATCCAGGCAGGACATTTTACTGGCCTATCTGTAGTGGATTAATTATTCTAGTACAGCTGTTCTGGGAAGGTATTTCCCTGTAGACAAGCCCATGGAGGGTAAAGGGGAAACGTGAGCTTGTTGAGGGATTAGGCAGAAGGGTGGGACGTTTAAAGGTTCAGCCAAGCTTCAAATAAATGAATTGAAACCTTTGGAGGTTTCCTCGTCGTTTCTTATGGAGATCAGATCACTTTTATTAAAGATGGAATAAAAACAAAGACTGAGATGCAAATTTTTTTAACTCAGTTGTTTAGTTGGAGAGGGGAAAAAAGAGAGAAGCAAGTGAAAAGCAAGTTACATGGACTCTAGATTATGTGATTTTGGAAGGTGTGAGTCATTAGGAAAGAGAGGGGGAAATAATTTTCTCTGGTCGCTATGCAGTAATGGAGAACAGTTGTTCCTGTGTTTATTTCTGTGTTTTCCAGCACAGAAATTGCTGGCATGCACCATTGTGAGATAGGGATTGTGCAAACTCAAACAGAAAAGCAAATACTCACCAATACAATAGCAGCTGATGGCAACGGTAGCACCTAATGCAAAAATGTTAAACATAGCAGAGCAGGAGGGATCATTAAAGGAAACAAGTATTCTTTTAAGTTCCTGAAGGGGTTTTGATTTGTTTGGGGCTTTTTAAGAATAACTGGAACAACTGCACTGGACTGGAAGTGCACACCAAGTGAGGGCAGAGAGAAGAAATCTTTCATTTCTCCTTTCGTATTAAAGTCTGAAAACAGAGAAAAGCACTTTGTTAAAAATGAGGACAGCAGGAGATTGAATGGCTTATTCTTCTTACAGTGTATTAATATTTTTAATCAATATTTCATTAATATAATTCCCCCTTACATGCCTTTCAATTTTTCTTAAGAAAAATTGAAAATCAAACACGAGCAAGACCAGCTGTTTTCCTCTGGAGGGTCCCCTCTCCTGTGCATGGGGGTGTTTGTCCCTTTCCCTCATCTTCTTCTTTTTTTTTAAATCCTGAGGTTGATAAAAAGTCAGATTATTCTCAAATTGTTTATATTGTTGCCTACAACAAAATCAGGCCTTTTCAAGGAAATTAACGTAAAAGTAGCCAAGTCTGCTGACATGGTATCGTCCGTTGAAAACGCCTCTGGTCACGGCTGCTTTTCTCAGATTGGTCACAGGTACATGAATCATTCCAGCGTTTTTCTCCTCTTTTCTCTAACCTTGCTTTTTTTTGTGACTGACTTTTGGTTTTTTGACTGGTAGAGCAGGGTCGAGTCATGCAGGAGATGTCGCAGCGTTAACCTGGACTGCCAGGCAGCCCTTCGCCGCACACCTCGCACACGGAACGTTCAGTGCCGTGGCTGCTCGGGCCCGTTAAGAGTTCTTATTCCTGGGACTGCTGCTGCTTGCAGAGCAGCTCCGCGGCCTCTTGCCATGTGAGGCTGCAAGCTCTCCCAAGCTGGAGCAACCCCAGCACCGGCCTGTGCTGTAGGGTAGCTAATGGTTTAGCCTGAGCATCCCAACAGCGCCAGGGCAAACCCCTGCCCAGGTTATTGTGCCCTTGGTCTTTCTCTGTGTACGTCGGCATATGGCAGCAGCCCCTGCGCAGCGCCCGTCTGGGGCTCACTGGGCTGAGGTGGCTTGCTCGAGGACCCGAATGCAGCAGTTCTCCAATCTGGCCCACCTCTCCCCTGCGGCTTGTCATAGAATCATAGAATGGTTTGGGTTGGAAGGGACCTTAAAGCTCATCTAGTTCCAACCCCCCTGCCATGGGCAGGGACACCTTCCACTAGACCAGGTTGCTCAAAGCCTCATCCGGCCTGGCCTTGGACACTTCCAGGGATGGGGCATCCACAACATCTCTGGGCAACCTGTTCCAGTGCCTCCCCACCCTCTCTGTGAAGAATGTCTTCCTGACATCTAATCTAAACCTCCCTGATTTCAATTTATACCCATTACCCCTTGTCCTATCACTACAGGCCCTTGTAAAAAGTCCTCTCCCAGCACCCTTGGAGGCCCCCTTCAGATGCTGGAAAGCTGCAATGAGGTCTCCTCGGAGCCTCCTCTTCTCCAGGCTGAACAAGCCCAGTTCTTGCAGCCTGTCCCCATAGCAGAGGTGCTCCAGCCCTCTGATCATCTTCGTGGCCTCCTCTGGACTCGCTCCAAGGGGTCAATATCCTTCTGATATTGAGGGCTCCACAGCTGGACGCAGCACTCCAGGTGGGGTCTCACCAGAGCAGAGTACAGGGGCAGAATCACTCCCTGGGAAAGCAGCAGATACAGGGCTTGTCCTGACCCTGGGTAAGGAGAGAGCTCAGAGCTCTCCAGTGCTTCTGGGCTCACCAGTGCAGACAGAAAGTACACAGCAGCAGAACATCGGCCTACAGGGACTGCTGTAGAGGACTTGCAACGCTTGAATCGTTTCTGTCCACTGCTCTGGTGCAAAGTGGACAGATTCCAACCCAGCACATAGCAAAGTCAGATGCTGGGTTCACTTCTGGCTGAATAAAATACCCCTGACTGCAGCTCCTTCCCATCGCGGGGGATGCCTTTGCCCAGCGGATGCTGGGGCAGGAGCACAGCGCTGGAGCAAGCTCTGCGCTAGGAAGGACCTCTGTGTGGGGTTGTATGCCTTGGCAGTGCCCCACATTCGGAGGCTTCGGACCCCGTGTGTCCGAGAGGGACAGGGGTGGAGCTCCGATCCGAATGCAGATGCTAGTCTCCTGTATGAAGAAAAAAAACCTGGTGTTTGGAGAAATTTCTCTTCTTGCATATCCAGTTCCAGCCTTATACCATCCCTCTCCATCCCACAGTTACCCTCTCCCGTAGCATGGCTGTGTTGGTTTTTCACTGGTCCTTTGATACCTGCGTTTCTTCACTGCCAAAATTTAACTTTCTGTAACAGAAGCTCAAACGTGTTTTCTGTATGTTCACGGTTAGGCTCGCAGAGCCATGCAGACAGGCCAAGAAAAGCCAGCCAAGCAGGTCAGAGAAAAGAAAGCTTTCCTGTGCTTTGTGCATTGCTCTGCTGGTTGGTGAAACTGGCAGGACAGGAAAAAAAAAAACTGTTTGTGTGCGTGTATGTGGAAATCTTTGTAGCTCCAGTCTAGACCTTCCCTGCTGTTCAGGGAATGAGGGAAACTGCAGCCGGAGCAGCAAGGCTGGGTGGAATCATAATAGTGCCATTGACATCAGCCTGCGCTCGGCGGATGTGCAGACCCAACACCCTGTCAGGGCAAATGTCTCGCGCTCACGCTGACGCTGTTGGGACTGAGGGACCCTGGCTAACACCAGCGGTGCTGCTTTCTCGTGCAACAGCCCAAATACCAATCTGGACGCTTCCTCTGAGCTTTAAGTAGATTCAGGAGAGCTGTACGTCAGATGTTGCAGAAGTAAACAGCACTGTAGCACCCCACGTATACAGGAACATGTATGGGGTATGGTGAGAGTAGCTTTTCCTTCCATGGTGCCATCAATGCTCTCCACCTCTGATGTGAGAAAATCGCATACGCTACCCTGGAGACTGACACATGTTGAGGTTGGCCAAAGACGGTGCGTTGAGCCATATGTTGACCCAGATCATGAGGAGGTCTGTGGGTTTCGTGTCCCAGCTTTGTGGCGTTCAGGCCCTCCCTTGTGTTTGTCAGGCTTCCAGGGACTGCTGTCTGGCGTTCCCACCCTGTCTGCCACCCAGACCCAGAGAGCATTTTGCTGGAACAGGAGCCTTTGATTTTACATTTTGAAATAACTTTGGGGGTTGAAATTTCTTTCCTGCGTGTTTTTTAAGAATTTGGATGAAAGGAATAATGAGGCTGATCCAAAACAAAGCCTTTTATGTTGGGGGCAAATGAAATACTTCCCCTCCCCTCCTTTCCTTTTTTCTAATTTGATAATGGTTTAAAACACAAACTGGAGTCAACCAGAAATGACGTTAGTGCTATTATCCTCTTTTTCCTCCCTTTCTTTGGCACCGCCTGCATCCTGACTTCCCCAGAAGACACTTCCTGGGAGCCTCTTTCTTTCCTTAGAACTCCAACCCCGGCTCCCCAGGTTGTTCCTGAATGTACCAGATTAATGACATCAACTCCACCAGTCTGTATTTGCGGCTGCAAAAATAGCAAGGTGGTGACTCAAAATGAAAAGTGCTTTCCAAGTGGTTATGTTGTATTTAGTATATTAACCACCACTCCTCAGAGGAGGCGGATGAATGCGGAGGAGGAAGAGGTTGTTTTGGAGATTTTGTGCAAAACTTCTCTTGACTGACAGCATTCTGTGACAGTTCCCAAAAGCAGTGCTTTTCACTGGCTCCTGAATTTGCTTATCTTTTGGCAGATCTCCTCCCCAGCCTGCTGCCTCCCCTCCTTGGGATACTGAGACATTGTGAAGAAGCACCTGGCCCGCCCCCCCTGTGGCACAGGGACGTGGGATGAGTGCAGCCCAAGGGTCAGTTCTCAGCACACGGGCTTGTAGCGGAGCGATGGCTCCTGCAGCCTTCGGAGTCGTTTTGGCCCCAGTGACCAGAATTTTGATCATGTGTCCCTGATTATTTTCTGAGCTGCTGCTGACTTTTAAGACCTACTGCATGGCTAACTGATGGAAAATAAAACCTTTATAAGCGCTACCGGCAGCAAGGGTGGGGGAGGTTCTTATTATGAGAGCCATATATGGCACGCTGGCCTATGCTATAGCTGTGTATTTCAATTGTGCTCTGCACACTTTGCCCCTGCAGACTGATGGAAAATGGCTAGATGGAGCATGGATTCATTTTCTAAAGGAAATGAGGATATAAATTCATTTAAGAAATGACATGCCAATTTTTCTTGCTCCGTTTTCCTCTCATAATAAACGGTACAGCTGCCAGGAATTTTTGTGAAAATAACACTTGCTTTCCTTTTTTTTTTTTTTTTAATCCTGATGAACCGTTAAAAAACACCCATCCAGACATACCATATTTAAGATCTCAGCAGAGGTAAACCTCACTAAACAAATGCAGATCTGTCCGGGTCCCCCTTGACTGCTGACAACTATAGCGACATAGGCTGCAACATTACTTCCTCAAAACTTGGAGAAAATATATAACCCATTTACTTAATGGACTGAGCTATAATGTCATCAGTTAAGTGAATCCCGTGAATAAAGAACAAGATGAAGTAATTGCTTCCAAAACATTTCTGGAATGAAGTAAAGCTTCACAGTGATTGGTCTCCTGGGGTCCTAATGATAACCTCTTTTGAGCTAAGTTGGTTCGTCTGGGATGCAGAGATCCTTTCCCAGGTGTTATTAAGGACTTAATCCACTAGCCAGTGTTAAAGGGGACAGCTTGATCTAACCCCGGTGTGGCTGGGTTTGTGGATTGCCATCTTGGCTTAGTTTAAAACACAGCAGCTGGAAAAAGAGCCCCCTCTAACCACACTGATTGAAATTGTTATAGAGGCATAGTGCCAAGGGCTGTTAAGCTTGTAAGGGGCTATAATAAAGTCTTAATGCCTCCAAAATACACTGGTCTAATGATCCGAGCGCAAGTCCAGAAGTCAGGCCACTTGACCTGTGTCCCATGAGCACTGTGCGGAGCTGGGAGGTCGCTACCGGTACGTGTGCCCCACACTGGGTGGTGCAGGCTGAGAGCCGTGTACCCCCATGAGGTTGGCACTCGTGGCCGTGTAGACCAGCACTGGAAGAGCCAGGGACCACCACCACAGAAAAGTGGCTGTTGTGCCACTAGGATCCAAGCCCATTCCTTGGTGTGGACACAGGGAGCTGCTGGCCCCAGCCGGTAGCCCAGAGCTGTGCTGTGAGCTGTGGCTGCAGCTTTGACCACCAGCCCCGTGCCGCCTCCTCGTCCTTTTGCCTCTGACTCCCTGTGTTGCTAAATTCTGGGGGAAAGCAATCTGATGTGCATGAGCTGGCATGCATCTGCTGCATTTCAGCTACGTCTCTGGAGGTTCTGTGCACCTGCAGGTCCCGTGCGCAGCAGTAACGATCACAGCCAAGAAACGACCGAAAGCTGGGGTGTGTGTCCCAGCTGAGGCAGTTTCAAAACAGATGAAGAAACTCCACTGGCCTGATGTTGCAATCATCACTCCTTGACTGCTGTGGGAGACCAGCAGAAGCAAGGTCTGCAGCGTTTGCCGCTTATCTTTCACTTGGCTTTGGCTTTTTTCTTAAGAGGCAAATAAACGGGAGGAAAGGGCTAATGTGCCATCCCACAGCAAAAGCAGAGAGTGAAAGGCTTACCTGTCACCGAGTAGCTGGCGACCTGTCGGTAGAGACCCTCACTTGGCTCCAGGATGTCAGGGTTGTTGAGCCTCTGAGATCTAGGTCCTTTTCTGATAAGGAATGGAAACCGCTGGTGGAAATGCTGGGTGTGTAGTCCACAGGATAGAAGGGTTGTTTTCCTGGATCTTTGCAGCTTTCACTGGCATCCTGTGACAAAATCGGAAGACTAGGTTGGAAGGGACATCTGGGGATCGGCTAGTCCGACTGTCTGCTCAGGGAAGGGCTGTTTTTAAAATCAGATCAGGTCATACAACATAATCAGTTTAGTCCTCGATTATAATTTTTAGAGGTTTCTGCCTCTGTAGCCACACAAAGACCCAATCTGGCGTTTGGCACAATGAATTTGGCAGAAATTTCCAGCTCCAGTGCAAAAGCAAGACTAGAGGCAAGAAACTCTTGAGGTAGGTCAGCTGTGGGCAGGATAGCTCATTTCTTTGTCTGTGGCAGATCCATTTGGCAAGGTTCCCACCCCTGATTCCCATCTTCCCTCCTGTCCCCACTGCCCGGCTGCCGAAGGTCGTGGGACCCTCACGGTTGTGCAGAGTGCGAAACGAAGTGTTTGTGTGGCTGTGCTCCGGGGGTCAAAAACCTCAGGGAGCGGGGGCAGGAATGGGAATGATAATTGTTCACCAACTGTGCTTACAAGGCAAAATTAGCAGCCCTCCCTTGTTCCTAGCTCTCTGTCTTTATCCTTTGCACAATGCCCCTATCTGCCCTTCTCATGTGATTTTTGTATTTCCCTCAGCAATATTATTTGCACAATGGGTTTTTTGCGTATTTTTCTGGCCACTTCACAGTGGCTGAAATGTTTAGTTCTTTCCATCTGACTTAGAGGTTTCTGGTCTTACAAGTATTCTGGAAAAATTTAAGTGCTTAATTAACATGTAACTACTGGAAGGGAAGAGAAAAAGGAAAAATATACAATCACATCCTTTTGTTTGACAGAGAGGATTGCCTTGTGCTACAAAACCTACAAAAAAGGGGTTTCATCAAGAGATGTGGATTCTCTTCCCGTCCCCGTGCCTTGTGTGATTTCCAGCCGGTGCCTGATCTCTCCAAACCTCCTTGCCTACCTCCTGCTATTGTGAATTGCTTTTCTTTCCTTGTTCACTTATTTTCTTATCTGTTGAGGTGACGAGCAGCTTAGGGCAGGCACCATCCAACCCAGAAAGTACCTGTGTCAGCTAGCAAAGCACCTGCCCTGTGATTCCTCTGCACTCAGTGGGGGAGAGAGACACCTCAGAATGATTCAGATCTTCAGTGGGATAAATCACAGCTCTTAAAAAGCCTTTTTCTCTCCATTAGCTGCAGTGGGAGCCTAAAACTACCATGTTGCTAACCTGGACAATGAAAAGCTAGTGGGAAACCTGTGCAGGCTGGAGCATATGCAGTATTTATCACAAGCAGCTCAGCTGAAAACTTTAACACCTAACTATAACAAATTATAATGCTAGGAAAAGCGACTTTTCTTGGGTTTCTTTCACACACAGAGTCTCGTTGCTGAATATCACTATCAAAGCAAGCAGAGCAGAAACGACTTGAGCTCTTTTTTGTAATAGCAGTGAGGGACTGTAAGCAAAATCAAGCGCTGCTCTTCTGGGAATAAATGAAAGAGCAGGGATCCGTGTTAGAGCAACCCTTACGGAAACTTAGAGGAAACTTAAGGCCTGATACTTTGTTTGCGAGGTGAAGACTAATGAGGGTGCAGTGATTGGAGTGAGGAGTTTGCCCTGCCGGGTTGTTCGTTAGGGGAAGCGGATGCTCTGCGTAGCTCTGGTGATGAGCAGACCACCTCCTTACAGCCCATCAAGATGGAAGAGTTGTTTTGACGGGGAAATGAACTGCATGGTGTTTAGCTACCTAGCTTCTAAATTAAAAAAACCTAACGGGATTACGATGTTGAACACTGATAAGAAGTCTCACTTAAAAAATAAAGAACCCCTACTCCCAAACCTCTACACAGGCCAAGTGGTCTTTTGAAATGCGGTGTCTTAGCTGAGAACTGGTGCCACAATGGAGCACGGAGGTCAGTGAGGGGGTTCTGATGGCCATTACAACCTCTGGGTGTGAGGATGGAAGAACAGGTCCCTCTTAGCTGCTCTGGTGGAGCCACCTCTCTTTGTCCACCCTCATCATTTTCCATACAGCCCTGCTGTGCCCTCTCCTCCCTGCCCTACTTCCCCCCTTATCTTTGCTCACATTGCATCTCTTTCCAGCTGGACTGGTTTTGATAGCTACACTTTTTCCTTAAAAAAAAAGCACATATTCATGGAGATAATCTGTCATTTGCCACTATGGCTTTGTGTGTTTTGTTTCCCTTCCTACTGTGTGTTGGGGTCATCTTTAGCTTTAGCCCTGGAAGATGGGAGTTGGTTTTTTCTCTTTTCCTGCTGCCCTGTGCAGCGCCTAGCACCACAGAGCTCTGTTCTGCTGCCAGAAACTCTACAATGAACCACTCCTGCCTGTGCTGAGTTGTAGGGCTCACCAGCCAGCAAGTGGGTGACTAACGTAGCCACTGGTTAGGTAAAAAAGCGATACAATTCTAATAATTAATTTGCTAAAACCTTTTCTCATGGACCGATTTCCTGCTACAAAATTATGACTCAGGCACCACCATTTGCCGTGGTCCATTCTTCAAAGGATGAATGTTTTTCACCCAACAGGGTATTGAATCCATTCCCTAGGATGTGTTAGGTATTTGTGCAAGCACCATGTCGAGGTGGTGTTGTTATGGTAACTCTTCTGTATTAGTCTTGATTCCGTATATAGTGCAATTATGAATGCTGTTGTTTTAAAATAATCCGAGCTGTCTCCAGTCCAGGGAGCCAGCATTGCTCAGTAAGACCTGCACATCCATACTGAGGCAGAGCTGCTTTACCATATGTTGTTAAAATAAAAAGTTGATGAGGGAAAATAACGCATCAGAAATAATTCGGTGGAAAATCAATGGAGTAGCCCACATTTCCCTTGAACTTCTCTCCCCAGCTATAAGACAAACACCTTTTCAGCCTTGGTTGTCAGGTAATCACACGAGTCCACATAAGCAAGACTGCACTGTACTAGTTGAAATAATGATATAGGCTGTGATACTTACACAGAGGGGCTTTAGAAAAGCCCACTTTCACCCACGTCTGTCATGGTCCAGAAATTGTACACCCAAGCCAGACCTTCTGCAGTATATCCCAAAAATCTGGGGGAGGGAGCTGGAAAACAGAGGGGCTTGTGCAAGGAGATGGAGTCCCTGTGCGGTTACTCCCAGGGTTTGGGCAAGGAGGCAGGGCCAGCTGGAGGTGCAGGGCAGGGTAAAACCCCTGACCACCACGCACGGAGGGAAGAGGGGACGTGCTTCTTGCCTTCTCAAGCAATAACTGACCCTGACCTAAGGTGTGTGATGGAGATCTTGGCAAGCTCACCTCAGGAATAGCTCCCTCAAAGCTGGCAAGGAAGCTGTTAACCTTTGTCTCGGCGGTAGAAGTGGTCCAAGCCAGCAGGCTGACCTGCGGAGCCCAGCGTGCTCCCGCTGTGAGCAGTTTCTTCAGATCAAAGTCTCGGTTTCACAGCTCCGAACTTCCTCTCAACTTGCAGCCTCCAGCCCAAAGCCTCTTTGACCTGGCCAGCAGCTACCTCTGCCACCCTGGCCATACACAGACCCCCCCTACGAGGGCTATGCCGACAGTGCCGCAGTGGCCCACAGCACGCGGATGTCCTCTTGCCCCCTCCCTTTCCAGGTTTAATCCGCTTCTCACTTTTCTGGATGCAAAGCAGCTCAGATGTTAGTGCAGTATTAAGGACACATAAAACCACTGAGGACTGTGGCTCCAGCGTCCACAATTTGCCTCAAGGCTCCAAAACATTCCCTGGATGTTGCCCAGGGGACTATAAATCCACTTCTATCTCTCCAGACTTTGAAGGACAGACATTTTCTCTTAAATAGACCTTCTCTGTTTTCATTCTCTTATTTATCTGGAGCTGACACTTTAACACACTAGAAGCAGCCAGGCACTAAAAACAAAGAGAAACTTGAGTCCTTGACTTCTTCTGAGCCTTGCAGTCTGTGTTTAAGAAGAAGGAAAAAAAAACCCTAACAAACAGAGAAAGCGCTTTTACAGATTTGTCTCTTTGGCTTTTCTAAAACATCAAATAGGCAGGGCAAAGATTAGTGGTTTCTTCTATTCCATGATATACTCAAAGAATAAAAATATTCAGGGAATAGAAAGAGAAAGAAACAAAGAAGCAAAAGATTCAGTACACAAGGTGTTCCTTGGGTTTCTTGGGAAAATGTGCAGTGAGGCTCAAGATTGTTTGTCTGCATTGCAAGCCTTCAGAGTGAGCTTTTGAAAAATGTTTAATTTAACTAGATACTTGACCCTCTGTGTGGATAACGTGTCTCCAAAATGAAGGGAGGAGGCAAAGAAGGTGGCGGCCACTGTCTTTGCTCCTATTATCTTCAAAGACAGCAGCATTTCTTCAGGGTTTCTAGATAAACTGTGAAGGAGAGCTCTCCCATCCCTCCCGCTGCTCCAGGAGACGTCGTCCTCCGCCCTGTCTCGTGGAGGGCTGATTTCACTTTCCACCCATTTTCTGCAGCGTGTTTTACCAGGCCTCAGCTGCAAATAAACCAGATTACCCAGCTGGCCTGGCCTCAGCAGAGTATTACCGCTTCCAGGACTCAAATCAAGGCTTTTTGCATCACGGTCAAGTACTGAATAAGGCAGAAACCAGTAACGGGAGAACAATAAGATGGCCTGACATCCCAAAGCACTCCGAGCTGCGTGGAATAAATAGTATCTCTTACTATGGCAGTTTCCCTTTTTTGGGCAACTTTGAATGGAAATGCCCAGTTTGCTTTTGCTGCCAAGAAAGCCACAACTGCTGTAGGTGTGAGCACCGTACGTCCTGAGAGGATGCAGAGGGCAATTGCGCTGCTCTCGTGTTGGGCAGTGAGATGGGAAATGAGGAAAGCAGTGACCAGAGAGGGAGGCAGCTGCAAGGTCATAATTCGGCCCAAAAGCAATTCGAAAAAAGTCTGGGAAGAAGTTTGAGTGTTGGGTTGGCAAACAGCGCACTAGACATCCTGGCAGGCCTTGGCATCCTCTTCCTACCTCAGTGAGGGCTTCACCGTCTCTGTAAAACCCAGCCATTTATTGAATCACTCAGGTGAGGACTTGGGGCAGGACTTGTATTTCAGGCAGCTAGTCTTGACACGCTTGGCCCTGGCCTTGAGGAGTAAAATGAAGCTGGTCCTGAACGCAGAGGGTGATTCTCACGTGGGTTTTTCTGTCGCCACCATGTGAGACTGGCGCGTGCATGCAACAGGCACGGAGCCACAGCCACCAAACACATCCAGACTGCCAGCTGGACTTCAACCAGACATCCAAAGGTGAAATCTTATCTCCATGCCTGAGAGAAAACAGGAGGAGATGCAGATGGTCCCAATAAACCATTGCAGGAAACAAAGTACACTTGATAAGGAGCAAGGGAAAAGGAGGACGAGAATTCCTAATGTCACTGATTCTGTTAAAGACTTTGACCATGCCTTATGGGAAACTGCAAAGTTAAAATATAAATAAACTGACTTTAAAACCTCAGTATTGCAACAGTAGCGGCTGAGTTGAATTTAAATTACCTTCTGTAATTTTTGGAATGTCTGATGCTCTAAGGAAGTGTGATGTTTTTCTTACCTCTTACATAACTTTTTTTTGGTCAAATTTCTGGAGCAGTGTATTGATTTTATTTTTTTAAGGCAGAGATTATCAAGGCTGTTATCAGCTGCTTACAAATAAGATGCAAGGGCCAGGCATAAGGAAGGGAACTAACAATGCAAAGAGTAGGGGATTCTTCTCAAAAGTCTTGTCCGAGGATCCTAACCCTTATCTCAAAGCCCCTGAGTTTTGAATAGAGGTATGGATGGAAGCAGCATATTAGTGACTGCTGGTTTATTTCACTTATCTGCTGAGTGCAGTGCAGAGAGGGAATAATTTCCTAGCTCTAAATTACTCAAGGTATTGTCCACAAATAGGACCTAAGTGCTGCAGACTACACTGCATTTACTCTTTGCATTCTGAAAGGCCCGTTGGCATGAGAAAAAGGCAGTTGTGTATCTGCTCATAAACAGTGAAAACCAGACAGCCACACACATAAGACCTAATTTGAAGGTTTAGCTTTGTCTTCACCATCTGAATAGGAATGAGTATTACATCAGCAAGAGCACCGTCTAGCCTCCTCAGCGGCTCAGCGTTTTGGGATAAGTCCACGCAGACCTGCAATATTTTGTCTTATTGATTAGAATTAATATAATGCTGCTGTTATGCCTCTACTGAACACAAAATGATACTATAAACCCTGGTGGGGGTTTTTTTCCCCATCTAAAATGGTATATGAGACATGTAAATCTACGGGACACTCTTAGACTGACTGCTGATTCATTTCTGATTCACAAAAATAAACAGATAGCAAGACATATGTCTGAGCCAAACAGCATTTACTCTGTGGGAACATGTAAATGTAATAACACTCTTTAACAGGGTTAAACAATATTAGCCCTCTGATTTGTCATTATTAGTGTCACTAATTCTAGTTTCATGAACATCACTGAAAATATATGGCACGCAAAAAACAACTACCATAATGTGAGCACATCCATCTGTCTTTCCAGAAGAAAAACAGGCTTGGCAGGGACTGCAGTTCTGCAAGGATTTGAAACAACAACTTTTTATTCATTAAAATGTGGTTATGGTCTGAAAATGGACTTGGGGGAGAGGAGGAGGGAGGGAAAAAATGATCTCTCATTACAGACAGCACTTAGCCATTCCAGTTTGTCTTCCATTGGCAATCTGCACTGACAGATAGAATGGCTTATTACTGCCCCCATTGAAGCCAACGGAAAAATTCCCTGTTGAATTCAGTGGGAGAAAGACCAGACCCCAAATCTGGACTGCTGTCAACAGTGGGGAGCCAATGTCAGCCTAAACACAGCAAATTTGGTTTCTGCCCCGTGTGTCTTCAGCAAACTGCCAGCTAAGTGTTGAATCCAGACTCTTTACAGCTCTTGAGGAGAGCGGCTGGTCAGGCTCTGCCAAGCTTGTGGGGTTTGAGGCTTTGTGAACCTCGTGAAATATTTACTAGCTTTGTAGAACGTGATTGACTTTTGCAAGCCAGCTCTCCGACGCCAGGTCAGGGCTCACCGCTGCCAGGACACTGCCGCTCCGTCTGGGTGTCCGCGTGCATGTGAAGGAGCGGTCGAAATATGGCTCCTGCACAGGAGCACGCTTCCCCGGGGCCACAACCTGGACCAAGTCTCTTCTCCAGTGTGCCCCTGCCTCGCTCTCCCTCCCCTCCTCGCCTGCTGCGCGGATGGTTTGCGCTGTGCCCGCGAGTCTCGCTTTGCACAGGGCCTGACGCAGCGGGGCTTCCCTGCGAGCTGCGAGGGGCTAATGCCCATAAATAACAGTACCCCGAGCGGAAGAGACGCCTCCGCGGCGAACCAAGGGCCAGGCTGGGGTGAAGCGCTGAGCTGGAAAGACAGGCTGAGCCGCCTTCCACCCCTGCACGTGCCAAGTGGGCCAGTGCAGCCCGCCTGGGAGCCTGGGGGACGCGGGTACCCGCTGGGGCCAGACCTACCCCCAAACAGTAACCCTACCCCCACGGCCAGCGCTTCCCCGCGAGGAGCTTCAGCTTTTTCCCCAGCTCGACCAGCTGCTGGGGGCAGGGGGAAGTATGGATAGGCACACAGTGGGTGTCACCAGCAGCGTCTGGTTGCAGGAGCTGAGCCAAGGCAATCGGAGATGGGGCCAGAAGGGGGTCTCAGAGGTGTGTGGCCTCTGGCTCGTTACCCCGCTCCGAAAGTCACCGCTGCAGAGAGAGCACAGAACTGCCCTACGCGGTCTGCTCCAGGATCTCCCTGCTCCTGTATGGAGTGGGAAAGCTGTATTCCTAACGCCTAACCTCACTTGCCTTTGCTGTAAATAAGGTGATTTCTTAAGGAACAAGAAGAGCAGTTGATCATCATCTTCTTTATAACGAACTTTTGCATATTGGAAGTCTTTTATCACATCTTGCCTCATTCTTTTCTTTTCTAGACTAAACAAACCCAATTCCTACAACCTTTCCTTACAGGTCATGTTTGCCAAATCTCTTACCATTCCTGTTTGCTCTTCTCTGGCCTCTTGCCAATTGATCCATGTCTTTCTCAAATTATGGCTCCCAAAGCTGGACATCCTGCTTCTATTCTGCTGCTTTGGGTATAGGAGGACAGTGAAGCAAACACAATTAGCGTGAGGAGCTGATTTTTAATCCCCCCCATTATCCCTGAGCTGGATAGCACTGCTGCAGGGTTTCAGGAGAAAAAAGCCAAAGTGGAAGCTCACTGAGGCACTGAACATCAAATTACATCAATTTCTAGCCATGACCAACTCTTAAATTATGCCAGCTCCTAATTAACCCTGAGGTTATTCCTTTGCTCAGGTAAATATTCACTTGTATGTCCACTTCTGACGGGGTTTTGGGGCCAGCGTGTAAAGTTTGCCTTGCTTCCACTCGACTTCTGCCAGCACCTCCGGCTCCCCGCTGCGTTCCTGCGGTCCCGGTGCCGAGTGGATCAGGACAGAGATTGCTGTGCCGACTGCGGGAACAGGGGGAGGACACTGGTGTCATGTCCATGTTCTATCTGTCATCTACTGGTAGCTATTTATACTGCGCTTATCGCCGCGGTGGGGATGCGCGCGGGGTGACGGTAACGCCTTAGAGAGCCTTTGGAAAAAGATACTGTTGGGTTTTTAATGTGCTAGACTAAGCCTGGGAGGGAATAGCTACCTGTCACAGCACGGGGACTGCTCCGCAGCCCGGCGTCTCCGCAGACCCCAGCCTTCCAGTGGCGCTCAGAACCTCTGAAAAATCACAGTCTGCATCGGAAAAATGCAAATCCCTTCAGGACTGAGCTCCAGGGCTTTAATAGCAGCATGTTTTATTCAGCCTGTTTCCCCTGTGCTGTATGGTGTCCTTCATGTGTTTTCAATATTTAAAGTCTGTTTTTTATGACAGTTTTCTTCTGGCATTTCCACCCAAAATTTCTCTTCTTCCGTGCCTCTTCGTTCCAGAAAAGGTGTGGTTTTGTGCACTGTCCTCGACAGTTGTGAAATCTCTGGGTGTCCATTAAGATGAAAAGAGTAACAGAAAATGAAATAGTTTTATGATCTGTGGCAGCAGTGCTAGTGAAAGGGTGGGAAAACACAGAAACCGTGTCTGTTTGGGCTGGGCAGCACAGGTAGAGCCAGTGCACAGAGCATGGCAGCACCTGGGTTATCCATTTTGGGTTTTTCCTAATTCTGTTTTTCCCCTCAATAGATTTGTAAGGAACCATCATTGCCTTTTATTGTTACAAACTAAGCTGTGCAGGAGGTTTCACATGAAACCATTTAATTTTTTAATCCTCCACTTCCTTCATGAAAAAAACCATTCCCAAACACTATGCGTTGGTGCCACCGGTGATGGGAAATCGAGGACCCTTTTAAAATAGATTCCTTTCTCCAGCAGTCCTGCCATTGACAAATCCCGTTAATAAAGCTGCACGATCTTAGGGAACACAGAGAAATGTTATATCTACTCATTCACCTGCAGAATAACAACACTGCATGTCAGCATTTAAAGTGATTGGCTGTAATTAGGCTGCTATAAAACATAAGTATAGTGGTCACAGACAATAAAACCCAGGGAAGTATCTTTGCAGTGTGTCTGAGCACGACTGCAACAGCCTTTCACAGGAGACTCACACAAAGAATAACACGTATGTGTATATAGAAATGTATATACACACAGAGAGTAGGTCTATCAGTCGCATCAGTTACGTATCGCCTCCAGGGAAAATGGCACTTGGCTTTGGGGAATTTAAAGGAATTATTTTTAACTGCAGATGATTACATCTATGCCTGTGTTCCCGCCAGACACTGGGCTTTCTCTGTCGTCTTCTGTAGGAAAATGAACGAAGCAGAAATGCGGAGGTCTGTGGCTGCTCTGGAGGTAGAGGCAGCCTCTGGTATGGGGTGGGAGAGGAGAGCCAACGTTCTTCCTTCCCTCGGGAGTCCAGAGCTCCTTCATAAAGACAGGCAGGCTCTGCCAACGCAGAGGGCATCCTCTGGGGGCTCTGGAGGCTTTGGGTCACTCTGGATGCTGTTGCTGGCAGCTCACAACCCCAGAGAGTTGTTCTGCCGTAAGAAGAGGGCTGCTTATTCCCTCTGAAAGGGGATATTGAGGGGTGGGGAGTCCCAGATGTCCGGCGTGTCAGGACTCTTGGGTTACATGGCCAAGCGCACAGCCCCACCCGAGTGCTCCAGTCTCTCAGTCCTCTCCTCCGCCGCGCAGGGACGGTGCCCAGGCACGCCGGGGGCTGCAGAAGCCGCGTGCGTATCGGGTGCTTTGGTGTTGCCCGGTGCCGGAGGGCTCCCAGCCGTGCCCACTGGGCGAGCGGCCCAGAGAGCGTGACCTTGCTTCAGAGGGGTCTAGCCGCAGCCCATCTACAGCGCTCGCGTCTGTCAGCTGCGTGCTTAATGGCACCGCTCGCTGGAAAGATGAAATATATGGTTGGGCAATAAAAGTAAAGTTGGAAAGAATGATTTATAATTTTCCCCTTAAGCCTGTCATTCATGTCATTAATATAGATGTGATTTAGGAGGGCAACAACTTTTTCTTCTCTTTTCTTCTTTCTTTTTTTGCTAAAAGCTTTGTGTATGTACCCACAGTCTGACAACCAAATGGGTCTGCCTTTCTTTTTTCCCTTCCAATATGTGGATTGCTTCTAATTCTGTCAGTCAAACGGAGCAGCAGTTTCGGGAGGGGAGTGATTAAGGCTCCCTCAGAATAAAGGACTGCATGCTGCGCCTCTGCTATTCATCGGAGCTGGAGATGGAAGAGCGATTCCGGGCTCCTGAATAACGGGAGTTTTTCAAACATACAAAACACACCTTAGAAATACTGTACAAACAAAGCTCAAAATCACCAAGTGCTGTGCTTATTTGCTGTTTATTTCTTCAGGCTTTATTTTCACTTTTCATCCTGTGCGGCAGGACCCGCTCAGCCCAGGCACGCGCTCGGTGCCTGACTGCAGGCTTGCTCAGCCAAGCACTTGTCAGGTCCTTCATTTAGGTCTGTATTTGACTCACTGAAATCCAACGGACTCAAGCTTATTCTTAAAGTAAAGCCTTTTATTATATAATTTGTTAAAAGAAACGTCCCAGTTAGGACTGAATGCATGGGGTTTGTCACTGGGGGGGGCGAGGGCAAAAAATGCGGAGTAGGTAATACTACAGTGTTTCCCAAACCAGGGTCAGTTTACCAAAATATTTGTGTAAGGAAAAAAGATATTAAGAAAGGTGAAATGTTTTTGAAGGTGATTCTAAGCAAAATATTTCCCTTTTTTGCACACTGTCATTTTGCAGTTTCTTCCCGCATCATTTAAAAGCATTTAAAAAATGTATAATGTAAAAAAGCACCTTTTATTCATAGTCAAACAATATCTTTTATTGTACTTGAGATATTTTCTCTTTCCTTTCTGACTCCTCAAAGAGTTTTGACGAACATTCAAGTTCCTCCGAAACAGAAATACTGAGTTGTTTTTAGACTGATATTTATCAGCATTTATGTTTATAAATATTCTTGACTACCAGACAAGTCTTTCTGTCTTTGGTTAAGCTTTTCCCGTAAAAAGAGCACTCCTGGACATGCTGCAGCAGGAACAGTGTCCGTGCATCTTCCCCGGCCCCTCGGGGTGGCCAGCCCCGGTGTGCTGGGTTCCAGCTGCTGGCACTGCTGGAGGAGCTGCAATACCAGCTCGTCCCGTGCAGTGTGTGAACCCAGAGCTGCATCTCCCCCCAAAGCCAAGGAGATGTTTCAGTCTTTGTTTCGGGCTGGGAACCCTGGAGCTTCCCAGCTCCACCTCCAGCAAGCCTCCAACAGCGTTTTCCAGAGAAGAGTGGGAAGAGGGGAGCTAGTTTTGGAAGACAGGAAGGCAAACCAAAAAGAATAGAGTTCTCTCTATACATTAGAATTAAAGCGGGAGCATGGAGTGATTTTTTGGTTGCAATTCAGTTAAAAGAAAGCCCCGCGTCCATGTCCGATGCGCTGTTGGCATCCGGGGAGCAGGGAGGTGCCTGTCCTGGCAGCGGGGCTGTGGATGGGCTCGGGGCACGGGAGCTCAAGGGTTAATGCCTTGTGCCAAAGATGGGAAACCAAATGGCTGTGACCTCACAGGGAGTCGGGGAGTCTATTGCAGGGCTGGGAACTGACCCACAGTCCCCCAGATACCAATCCAGCACCACTGTCCTAACTCCAGCTTCCCCCTGCAGCTCAGATAAAAAGTCCCGGTGACTGGAAACCGTGCTGCTGCCTACCAGGTGCATCAGACGGATTTGGGGGTGTCCTGCGGAGAGCGAGGTTTGTTGAAACGCAAGATAGTACTTCCTGATTCCCCACTATGTTTTATGGTGTGGCAAATTTATTACGGAGATAATATTCAATGCCCACACTTTACTGGATTGAAATCCAGGAGAACGTATCCGGGTCGGGTTTTTTTCTCATCGCTTTTAATGGCTGCAAACATCCTGCACATGTGAGGGACTATAACAGCACGTCCGCTGCGTTGGCGAAGGTACGACGGCGTGAACGCTTCGGTACAACGTGGTGAATGTTTCATGAAAAGAGTATCAAATGGACTGTCTAAAACCCTCAGAGACGGTCTGCTCTGCACTCAAACGCAGGACATTATTTCATGATTCCCCGTGATCCCTTTGGCATTGTAATTCTAAACTGTGCAAAGAGAAGTGGATGAAGGCGGATTACAAATTCTAGTCCATATAAAGAACCTGTAATTATTTGTTAAACTGTTGTGTTTAGTCTCCTGTTCTGCTCTCTCTGACTGGGCTAGGCAATATTTTCCAGTTTCACTCCCTGACGGTGTTACTGGTTTGTAAGAACTATGTGTACCGCCTCCTATTTTCTCCCAGGCGTGCAGATAAGATTTCTTCTTCAGATCCCAGCGATAGCCTGAGCGTGTCAGCAGGCGGAGGATAACTGTCTGTGGGATACAAGCTCCAGCCCTGCGCTGTGGTGGTGGGGTGGTTTTTAACCTGACAGCAGACATTTCTCTATGAGCATTTTACATGTTTCCAGGCATTTTCACTTAGTTCTTTATTTTGCTCGTTTCCCCTTAGACATGATAGGATTTGGTTTGCTTCAAGACAGAATTTTCCTTAAATTACAAGAAACTATCTGCTTCTCTGTCCATCCTCCCTTGCTCAGAAAAAGTGTCCGCTGCTTCATCTGGAGAGATGTGTGCGTGTGTCTATACATATAGATGTGTCTGTCTATATGTATGTTCTTTCTTACCCTGTTCCACTGTGATTTAAAATAGCAGCACTTTGCCAGTCTCTTCTCTCCCACCAGAGACAGGTAGGGTTATTTTGGAAGGTGCGAGGGTTGTTTGTTTTAATTTTTCTTTAAGTCACCAAAATGGTGTTAAATATAATTTTCATGAAATGCTCCAAACCCACTGCATTTGCCTGGGTGTATTGTTTTTCAGGCTCTCTCCCACCTCTAATCAGCTATGATTCGGCACAGTTGGCAGTCTGTGCTCAGTAAGCAGACTGTCTGAATCACAACTCAGCCCTAGAAAGGATGGTCTTTCTAGGTCAGGGCTAAATATACTGACTATGGGGGTGAGGATGGAAAAGTTCCCATTCCAGCTGCTATTCTGCACTGAGTCTGTGGGAATAAAACTCCCCACCTTGCCAGTGCATTGGGAAGCCTCAGTCACTGGGATCTGCAAGGGGAAGAGGGAAGTCCCACAGTGTTCTACCCCAGCAGCAGAGAGGTCCCCTGGGGACGTGGCATTCGGAAGTGGTTCAGAGCGGCCTCGCTGTGGCTCTGAGCTGGATGGAGAAAAGGGGCATCAAAGTCACCACTGTCACCTCCGCACGAGCCAGGCTCGTGTCTAAACATCCCTCTTTCCTAGGACTCCCAGTTGTGGTGCTAGGATCAAGAAGTCTGGGGTCCCCTCCTCTCTGTGCTTCACTGAGCAGGATGCCCTGTGAATGCACTGGCCTGTGCGATGCTGCCTGTTCTCCAGCAGCTGCCCATCCCCAGGCAGAGAGGGATAGCTACCAGGTCTTCTCCTGATCTTAGGGGTACTTCCAGGATGGCTGGCTGGCTAGGAAAGCCAGCTCAGGCAACCTTGCTGAGATACAGCGGCACTGCGAAGGGCAGGGCATGGATGGCCTTCAGCGTGTGTGGATGAGGATGTCCTAGCTAGTTCATGAAGCACCAAGGCTGGCAGTGTAGGAAGAGCCAAGTGCTTTCTTCAGGGCTGACGTTTGCGTGATGCCTTCTGAAGCACGTCACCGATGGAAAGAGAGCCCTCACAGGATCGCCCTCCAACCCGCTCCAGCTTTTCCTCCAGCCGATGGCTGAGACTTGGCAATCTGGCTGGAAAAATCAGAGCACAAATCCATGTGCTGTTTGAAGTCTGTAATGAAACAAACTTCCTTTTCCAGGAGTGGGACCACATTTCCATTGGCCCCTTCCTATTAATTCTGTAATACCATCTTTCATTTTTATATAACACACTAGCCTCCTGCAAGAGTTTTCTTCCCTTTTAGAAGATGAAGCTTCAAGATTGTTGCAGTTGCTAGAGGCAACTATTCTGCAAAATCTTTTTATAAAATGTATTTATCTAATTAAAAATCTTTTAACAGCAGCATGCCTGTAGGATCAAATATCTCATTTATTCTGTGCAGGGCTGGGGTGTTTGCTGCTTCTGTAGAACCACAGATAAACAGGGAGTGGAGGGGCATAACACGGCTGGTCCACCTCAGCTGATCCTAATGCACCTTTTCCAATAAAGAAATGGGATCTAAGATCCCTCTGGTTTATTATTGGAAGAAAAGTAATGGGGAGGGAGGAGGAGTAAGCTTATAATGGAGTCAATTCAATGTAGTTGGCAACAAGAGTAGAACAGCCTTACATCAGTGACATTTTCCAGTGAAACAAACCTGTTGTACAGAGAACAATTTTTAATTAACTCTGTATCTCATGTGTCGAGGAACATGAGCAAACTTCTTTATGACTTTGCTTTTGGCTGCAAAGTATATCCCAGTTTTTATTCTCCGAGAATAGATTCATGAGGTGAGTGGCGGGGAAGAGAGGGTTTCTAAATATGCATGTGAAACTCGGTACAAAGCAATTTTGCAAGCACTTTATTGATTTTTTTAATCTGCTTCCCTTACATGATGTAGAGCATGGCATATTAAACATTAAATGGCGCTCAAAGACTCTTGGAGAAGACAGGGCTTGGTTGAAGTCAGTATGGAGTTTGGAGAAACCAAATACTTGACGCTCAGCCTTGACGGGCCCTGTCGGCGTGGCAGCACGGCCGACCTGCCTTGGCATCTCCCACGGCCCAGAAGGTGCTGGTGGTCCAGGCTGGACATCCCTCTGCCCAGGGGATGCAGCCTGCTGCAGCCCGCTCCTCACTCCGACCAAGGAAGCATCTCCTTTCTGGCGGCATTGCCCTCTCCTGTGTGTTTGGCTCTTCTCCCATGGAGGAGGAATGCTGCCTGGTAAAACGTGGGGGACAAAGCTCAGATGGGGTGCCAGAGGAGGTGACTCTTCTCAGGTATTGGGTTGGTGTGAGTGACTTCTCAAGCTTGAGAGTTCAGGGGTGAAATCAGGAAGAACCTGGAAGCGTCTGCGCCACAGCAAGGTTTCTGCTGCAACGTAGGAGCCACTGGAGCACAGTGCAATGTCGGGAGACGCTTTGTGGTTTGGTTTTTTTTAACCCATCCTAGCAAAATAACTTCTGCTCTTAATTAACTTACCCAATCGACACCAGAAACCAATCACTGCCAGCTATCGGCGTGTCTGGTTTGGCTGCGTTTCTCCACGTTGCTGAAGGTGGGCACAGAGCTTTGCGAGCAAGAACAAGGCAGGAGCTTGCGCTGGCGACAGTCTGAACCAGCGTGCAGACAAAAAAGCGTAGAGAATGAGTTTAAAAAAGCACACGCGCATCTCTTTGGCTTTGCACATCTTTTGACATTCCAGGAACATTGTTCAAAATATAGATTGCACTTAGGGCCACAAAAGGAGGTTGATTATTTCCAGTCAGGCTGAAAAAATGAGTATTTCATGGGGAGTTGAAACGGAATGAAAAAGAACTATCTATAAACCAATTGGTTTCACTTATGGTCCCGAGGCTCACGAGAGCTCAGGTATTTGTCTCAGTGGGGTTCCCTGCTTGGCCTGTACCCCCCCACTGCTAGTCCCACTAATGTGTATAGATTAGAGCTGCGTTGCAGACATAGTAATGGCGTGTTGAACAGCATAGATCATAGGGGAGCTGAATTTGTATGCTTTAGCACAAATTAGATTGCATTTCTAAAATCCTAATAAGCATAAAGATGGATCCAGAGGGATTGTTACAAACCAAACCAGAATAATAAGCTCATCCAGAATTTACCTAATGGACAAAAGGAGAGACGGTTCTCAAATAATGGGCACATCAAATGAACCAAAGAGCATCTCAGGAAGTAGAAATATGATCCTGTTCTGGGATGCTGGGGCCTGCAGTGGGACATGGAGGAGCTTTGTGAATTGTAGTGGTGTTGGGGAGAGATGCTGATGAGTGGGTAGCAGCCTCCCTCTCTCAAATACGAGAGTCAAGGAAGTACGTCATGGATGAATAATTGCTTTTATGAGGCCAAGTCCTTCATTGAAGCTAATGGAAAACTTGTTACTGACTTCAATGGGATCAGCACTAGACCCATAACAAGAAAATAAAAATGGTTTTGTCTGTGATACAAAGCCAAAAAAAAAACAACAACAAAAAAAAGAAAAGCCAGCATTCAGAGCAGCCAAGCACCTTCTGCATGGATCTAGGAACACTGTACTTGATGAATCATTTCTCTGTTAGATAGAGCATTTGTTCTGTTCCTGATTTATCTCCAAGCAAATTTAGACTTCTCAAAATCGATTTGCTCATTATAATTTTTCAATGCCTATGGGCAAACTTTGGCTTCTGCTGTTTCCTATTGTTACTCCTGCTGAGCAATTGGTTGCCTGGCTCACGTGGGTCTGCTCTTCCTCCCTGCCTGCGCGACGCAACGTTATTAACCGAGGGCTGGTAAAAATCACAGCTGCCCATACTTCAGAGGTGGGTTGGCATGGCTCGAAAGTGTTCTGTCACACTACCTGTGACATGGTTAGCCCCAAAATTCAAAGATTCCTTTTCAGAGTCATTCCAAAGCACCTATTCCTTGAATGAACTGGGTGCACAGGTTCGATAAAGCAAAGCAAAGCACGTACGGCAGCAGCTAGGAAGACCTTAAAAGACTTTCCCTGGGAGACCCATTGAATCACGAACCTGCAAATCTCCATTAATGAAAATGGTTTTGCTGATACAGGTTTTTCACAATAATTTGATTGGGTTGGATTGGTATTTCGGAGGAAGAGACCTGAAGAGCATTACTGGAAATGATCGTGGGGAGCCTGCTGAGTCTTAAGGCAATACCAGCCCAATGTCAGCCTGTTTTATGGACACTGCTGCAGCTCCTCTACCTATTTCCTGGGTGGGATTCAAGCAGTAGCCTGAATGGGATTTTACAGACCTCTGGCCTTTTCTGTGGAAGCTGGTGCTTAGCCTGTCCAAATTTTCTTTAGATATTCCTATTTGGCCTCCCCGTTTACAATTTTGATTACATTTGGCTATTCTGCGTCCCAGCCAATCCAGCGCTGTGCTTCCCTGTGTGCTCTTCAACACTCCTATTGAGTGCATCCTGCAAGGGCACTGGATGATCCTTTAGCCTTTATCACCTTCAGTTCCTCTGAAATCCTGGGAGTTTACAGCCCTGCCTATCCCAAAAGACCTTCCAGGGACACGTTGCACTGCAGGAGCAGATCCACTGTCATTAACCAGTATAGAAAGCCCGTTCAACTGCGCGGGCTCCAAGAGTAGTCCAGGCGTAGCTTAGCTCTGCTATGTGCAAGTGAGGTGCCACTTCTGACCCACACACGTAACACAGGTTTGTCCTATGTCCGAGCAGGCAGCCCACCTGATGTCGTGTTTAACAGTGAGCCATCGTGCCTTTACTGGGATCCTTTGTTCTCGCAGTACCTTAAACCAAAGATACTTTTTGGAAATGCTGAGAATTTGCATGATATTAAAATGCATGTTCCACTGGGCTTTCCAGTTAATTTTCTTTTCTTTTTTTTTTTTTAACAAATAGGGCTCAGTTTTACCATTGTTCAGTTTTTTCTTTTATTTAAGCAAAATTTTCAGCCATTCAGCGCCTCTGTTGAGATTTTTTCTTTCATTACTTTATGGCAGATGAAAGTTAAGAGGTCCAATTACTAACATTTTATGATAGCACAGAATATTATTAAAGCACTTAAGAGGTTATTAACACCTTTTATGTACCTCATTATTTAAAAGCCTGCCATATTTAATCATTTTAGTACCATTAAATTGGCATTAACAACAACCCTATGACTTACACCAAGAAATGTCACCATTTGACAACACTAATGCAATAAAGCATCCCTCAGAAACCTGGAGGCACCAGGTGAACTACAATGCTTCACAAAAAAATGGGGTTTTTTGTGGTTTTCAACCACAGAGCGCTGGAAGGAGTGCCGGGGGGACCCCACCTCACGCTGCAGGGGGGTGGCTGGAAGGGAGCTGGTGCAAGGCGTTCGGCAGGAAAGCTGGGTTTGGTAGAGGACCATCTGTGGCGGGTGAGGAACGCCAGGCACCGACAGAGCTCTCCTGTGCAGAGAAGCAGGAGCTAGTCCTAATTCAGTCCTCTCCGGTGTCCGGGCGCAGCCCAAGGTCACAGGTCTTGACTGGGCAGCCTGAGTCCTGGGAACCTTTTGTCTCCCAGCGCGTGCTGTGGCACGGGGCTGTCTCCCACTGTCCGTGCCAATTCTTGGGCTCAGCCTTTGAAGCCCCTTAATTCAATGACTGTCACACTCCTACCTGCACCTGCTGATAGATGAGTACCTTCAGATAAGCAAGGGAATAGCAGAAAAGCCCTTCATTCACTGTCCTGCCAGGTCTCCTTCTCTATAGGAGCTGTTAGACATGTGCTACTGCCTCTCGTAAAGTTGTAAAAAGATTTCTCCTGTGACCCTCCTCTTGGGTCCCTTTCCTTTCTTTTTCACTCCCTCCCTCCCTTTGCTGTGCATGGCTGAGGCTGACATACAATCTGGTGCTTAGCAATTACACACCCACTATCAGCCTCAACCCATTGATTATCACAGACAAAAACCAACAGCCGCGGAGTGGCTAAGTGGAACATCACGTTAATGAAGTCAGAAATATTATTTTTACAGCCTCCTGATTATTTCTCACAACCTGCTAAAAGCCAGTGGGACTGGGTGGGTCGGGAAAGCTCTGGTGACATTGGGAGCGTTCCAGCCCCTGCTTTTCAGCTTGCAATCTGAAACTCCAGGAGCAAGATTCAATTCATATGGGACTTTTTCCCAGCAAAATATGGGATGAATTGTGTTTTCTCTTTAAGGCTTACAAACAAATCTCTTTCCCATAATCATTATTTTCGTGGATGAGTGTTACTAATATATTTTGGCATTTTAAAGCACATCCTTGAATTTACTCTGGCAACTGCTATACAGCTGAACACAGAATCAGGGAAATCTACTCCATGACTTATCTGCCCAGGCTTCAGTAGCATTCCCTGTCTTTCTGATTGTCTAACAGGGGAAAAAAAAAAAAAGGAAAAGGTCCTAAAAGCCTCAAGTTTTGAGCCATTAAAGGCCTCCTGAGCTGTTTTTCAGATGCTGGCACTCAGACAAGCAACTGTGTCAAAGTCCCCAACAGGTCTATGTACAAAAATATCAGTCCCATCAGCTGGAAGGATGCCACCGCCGCTATCAGTATATTAGCTCAGCCATTTGGGGAGAGTAAATGTCAGTATTTGTAAAGCAGAAGGGTCAGGGCATTTGGCTGTTAATGAGACCGCCTGTCCGCAGCCAAATCCCCCCTCTGTGCATGATCTGCAGGCGCTTCCCTGTTTCCATTGCCCTTGGAGGGATGGATTAATATTCCAGCCCAGCCATGCTCGGGTTTGTTTTGCTGTTTGTATTACATCTATATCTGCAGCAGTTAAATGCTGGTAGGTCTTCAGGTCTGTGAAACAAATTAAGTGAGCCTTTAAACATCATGTGCTGGGCTTTATCCCCCCCAGCCAGCACGCAGATCGCTCAGGTGCGAGCGCAGAAGTGAATAAGGCTTCCTGCCAATCCCCCTCTCCAGCAGAGCCAACTCCCTCGTTATCTGGAAGGGCAGGGTGGGGGGTTAATTAGCATGTATTATTGTAGGGTTTAACAGCAGTCCCCCAGCCCTGAGGATAAAGCTGTGTCCTGTTTTTTCCTCCAGGTCTAGTTCCTATCTCCCCAGGTGCCTCCAATCCCTCTGGAGTTCCCTGCCTCTCCTTCCTGCGGCTCCCCCACCTTTTTAAGGCTTTTTTTGGTTACTAAAAGACTCCTGATCATAAACAGGGTGAAGTAAGAGGTGTGTAAGATGCTTTATTTTTCAAAACAGCTTAGAATGCAAATTTATTGGGATTTGATCTTTTAATTAATTTGGCCTTTTCAAGAACTGTCCCCTTGCTGCCCTTTGCACAGCTCAGGGGTTTATTGAGCCTCCCACAGCGCTGGCTTTGCAGTAACCTTCTTCTCTCTGCCTGCTCTGGCACGGTGATGGAGCCAGGATGCATCCCTGGGGCCTGGGCTGGGGGGATGCAGACCTGCAGTGCTCGCTGCAGGACCCCGGGGAGACAGAAGGCTGTAGCTGCCCGTGTGTCCCTGCCGTCCTTGTGGGGATGGAGAGAGGGATGTCTCCGTGGGGTCAGGAGCAGCTCTTGCGTGCTGGCATGGGCAGTGCGGTTAGGATGCTCGTGCAGTGGCTTTCATGGCAATGTGAGTGATCCAAGTGTGCGAGGACCAAGGGGAGGCAGACCAGAAGAGCTGCTGTGTGTTTATATTTATCATATTTATATTATGCTATATAATAATATTCTTCAAATGGTGAAGCCCAGATCCTGCGTAGGTGAGCAAGCTTCATCTGTTACATCAATGCAGTTGCAGCAGTGTGTAACTATTGTATTCAGTGCTGTGGAATAGCTCCCATGTGGCTTTTCCTACTAAGGCTTTATTGCCAGGAGAGGTGTGACTTTTTTTTTTTTTCCTTTGTGGGTAGATAGCTAATATAGGCCAAGCATTTTCCTGTAAAATCCAGTGGTGTTGAGACTCAAGACTCAAGGCAGTGTTGCTAGGTGAGACTAGCCACGGGCCACTTAACATTGCACAAGTGAAACGGTTTAGTCCCTGTGGTTATTTCGGACTGGTTCTTGCTCTTTACCCCCTGAGTTAGCTTAAAAACCTGTCTCAGCACTTGTTCTGCCTGTGCAAATGCACTTCACTGGGATGCTCATCCCAGGCTGTACAGCCAAGCCAGCAGAAGATTCTCGGTGAGCCGATGATTCTTCATCGGTCGAGGGGACCATCTCCTCAGCCGGCGGAGCTCGGCAATTTGGCTGCGTTTTGCAGAGTATCAGCCCAGGCTGGTGCAAGCCCAAGCTCATTTATCATCCGGGTGTATGATGGATGAGGTGATATGTATTGGTGGCTTTAGTCCATTACTGTTGGAACCAACTGATCTCCTTATTGGCAGCCTCAGCGGGAAGTCTGGGAAAGACTCTTCATGCCCTGTGGCACCTTCCCCTCCTTGGAGTAAGCCTCTGCCCTTCAGCGAGGACTGTGAGCACCCAGCACAGTGACCCTTGAGATTTTGCTGCCTCTACTTTCTGGAGCTCTTTCCTAGCCTGCCAGGGCTCGGTGGATGCTCTGGATTGCCTGCTGCGAGACCCAGGTGACTTACTGCCCAGGATCCCCAGGCACGTAATGCAGATCCCACAGCTACTTTCCAGCCTGAGATTTGCCAGTGTGCTTAGAGGCCGGTTTGCAGAACCGAGGTATTTGCAATTGTGAGCGTGTCTCTCTTTCTGCCCCAGATCCCACCGCCAGCTCTGCTCCGGACTGCCGTGTCTCACACGCGGAGCAGGCAGGGCTGGCTCCTCCTGCAGCTCGCCTGGCGCTTGCTGCAGATCCGGTGTTTCAAGGCAAAGTTAGCCCTGGCTTTTAAGGTCTATTCCAACTCATTTAAATCCTGAGTTTTTTGTGAAAAACAAGATGGGAAATATAAAAGCTTACATCAGCTGCTGTAACTCGCAAAGTAAATGGGAGAGCTGCAATAAATTTACAGTAAAAAAAGAAGAGCTGTGCTTTATATAATCTCATTTTGTTCAAAGACGATTTATTACCAAAGGATAATTTTAGGTGGCAGTTGTTGTCAGGTATTTTGTGCCTTTTTTTTTTTTTTTAATTATTACTATTTTTCTGTAATACAGCATGATTCTTGTGCAGATACTCAAACAAGCAAGGTTGGCTCATCATTCCTCTTTAATTCCACATCATGTCACTTTGGAAAGGAAATGGCTTGGTAAAAGCCAGAGAGTTCAGATATGATGCTGGCAGATCGTTATGAAATATTCACAAGACATTTAGTTTAACTTGGTGCTAATTGAACACTGACAGCACAAGTTACTCCTGCCTGCAGCAATAGTCTGTCACGTTTACGCAAGTGGCGTTCTTCCCCCTTTGATGCTCTCCGAGATAGGAGGCTGCGAGGGAGCAGAGTTAAACACCAGTAAACACTTGGGTGAGCAGCATTAGAGATGGAGAATCCTCTAAAACTGGGGAGAATTTATTTGCACGTGGGCTGTGCTCAGACTTCAGCTCTCCCTATGAAAATATTCAGCATTGTGGGGCATAAACTGAAGTTCACACAGGTGTGTGTATGTATACATATATAAATATATGTATGTATTTTTAAAATATCTTCCTTAGTGGAGCCACTTGAAAACAAGACTATTTTCAGATTAGCTGATGTCACTTCTCCGAAGCCACGGCCCAAAAGCCCTCCTTGCCCTGAGATGAGAAGGTTTCCAGGGCAATTACAGTGATACTGGTGTGACAGTCTATTTTTCTATGAAGACATGGCCTTATTTACTCCCTTCGGCCTAATTTCTATAGATCTACATACTGTTTGCTGATATTTGGGAATTTGTTTCTTATTTGTCAGTTCAGCCTCCCCGTGGACATTTAATAACAGGAATTTTCCTACCATTTAAATTGTCTCTTATTCCAGAGCCAAGCAGAGTTTGAAACAGAGTATTAATGCCATCGTTTTAGTCATCAGACATGATGGGTGGTCTAAACAGCTTGGATCAAAACTCCGTACCCAGCTTTGCCTGAAACCCTCTGCCCATCTGTGGTTTCGATGCAGTCATCTGCCTTGGGTGCCTCAGTTTCCCAGCCATGGAGAAAGGCCAAGTTGTTAATCAAGGACTTTCCTCCTCTTCCCGTTTAGAGGCGTTTGCTCCAGGCTTCTCTGCGGGATCATCCAGGAATGGCTGCCACAGTAGAGACCTGGCTCCTCTTTGCGCTGCAGTCCATGACAGCCACGTTTTGTCACTCTTGGGGTAGCTGAAGGATTAAGTGACTTGTGCTTGTGTCAACATGTTAGGAAAGTGACCCAAAACATTTTTATCTCACTGGGGACATGTCCCCATCTGCCCAATTCACCTGTCCCAGGGAGTTGCACTGGAGATGGAGTCACATATGAGAAGGTGTTCGTGGAACCGTAACCCAGTATCGAGGTGACAGTGACCGAGATGACATGAGTTCACTGAGCGAGTGGCAGGGTGGCTGAGCTCTGGCACGGGCACTTGCTGGCTGTAGAAAGGCAGAACATAGTGCGACCACTATGACTCACCAAAGTGGCAGTAGTACAACCAGTAGTAACTTGTAGATGCCCAGCAGCTCAAAGGATTGAAGACCCATCATGCAGTGCTTGTACAAGTGCAGGGCAAATGGGCATCCCCTTCCCCGCAGTCCTGGTGGGCAGGTACAGATGGATGTAAAGAGCCAAGGAAGAAGAGTTCTAATGTGATATCGCATGGGCGGTATTCGCTGCGCACGCTGGCGCTGAGGCTTTGGCTTTCCCTTCTGTACAGAAATCGTTGGAAAAGGGGGGTGTTAAGAAAGGGCTTAAAGGAGGTAGCTGTGACTTCTGTTGAAGCTTGGGGTAGGGTGGAGCGGGAAGGATGGTTTCTGAGCTGGGCAGAGTGGAAGCAGCAGCTGATGCTTCACCTTTGGGGTCATCCCCGTTTCACTTGCCGCCAGCACCAGTCCTGGGGCTCCCCCAAAGGAGCTTCTGGCGGAGGTGGGGGGCACCCAGCTGGGATTGCAGAGGAGGGTGACCAGGTAAATGTAAGCAACCAAGCAGCTTTCAGTAGCAGATCTTTTCAGCCCAAGCAGAATCTGGATATAAGGTCATAGCTGAGCTGAAAGCCACGGAAACCGAGTGTTTCTGCCCGGGAGTTTTATGTGAGTTGGCTAATCACTGTAGATAGCAGTCTGCTGTAAAAACACACCTTGCTTTCAACAAGGCATGATCCTAAACATATTTTCAAAAGCCAAGGGTGTAATACTGGACGAAGAGAACTTCCAGACTTCCTTTCTGAGAACCTCCCACCCTTGGATTGCTGAGCGTCACTCTCCCAGTAATACTGCCCTTGGGAGAGTTGAATACTTGCAGTGTCCCTGTGACGGCATAAAACATCCTCACCAGGAGAAGCAGGAGGGACATGAAGTGTCTCATCCTGCACAGAGTCCTGCTCCACAAGCATCGCTCCTCAGGAAGGAAAAATAAATGAGACTTTCAAAATTGTTTTACGTGATTCATTTCATTCTGGGCTGGAGCAAGGCAAATAGTGGGAGGACTTCACTGATAATTTTTTTTTTTTTTTCCCAAAGCGGAGAATACCAGAAGATAACACAACAGCAAATTACTGCGTATTTTAAATCCTTGTAGCTAAACATTCCCTTCTGGGGCTGCGCCAGGTATCTGGCGGTGCCAGTGAAAATGGGATACAGATGTTCACTTGTTTGGATGGAGACACTGCAATAATTCACGCCTGCTACAGATGATAGGCTGCCTTGTGCTCACAACAGAATGCCCTGATCTTTTTGTCAGTAATAAGAAAATAGATTCTCTGTACCTATATTAAGGAAAATAAGGCATGAAAAACTGTGAAGCAGATTTTTTGAGTTTCGAAAATGTAACTTCTGTTGGAGCGACTCAGCCTGTGCTGGTAAAAGCGCTGCTACCACCACCACCCCAACCCAAGGGTGTCATCACTCACGGGGGAGCGGAGCGGTGTCTGGGACAGGTATATGGACTGTTAAATTC
>NW_010268651.1:130683-138013 GCF_000690775.1 Eurypyga helias
GAACAGAGGACTTGAGCTTGTGGAACAGTGGGGGGCTGAGTTGCGTCTGAGAGACTTTTTTTTTTCTTTTTTACAATTTTATATTTGAATACTTGCTTACTTTTGTAAGATTGAGTGTTTTTAAAATGTTACCTCTGAGTTTGAACTCACTTGTGATGAAAATAGCCTCATTAAAGTCCATGGTAACAGTGTGCAGGAATGTGATCTGTCGGCTTTAATGGATGCTATGGAAATGGGAGCTGTATATCCCAAATATACCTAGGGATGGGATAGGGAGAAAGAAGAGCCGAGCCCATCACACTAACAGCAGGGCTGACGCTCACCTTCTGCTTTTTCGTGTGTAGCAGGTAGCTGCAAAACTGGCATCTGCCAAAAGGATTTGTTAGCACACCCGAACACTTGCACCGCTGGTTTGCCCCTGTTGTGCTCCTGTCAGGAGAGGCACAAACAGGTTCGCACCTGCTGTATAGCTTCAGGTGGAAGGAATGCATGTGCGGATTTGGCAGGTAGAAATTGCACTCTTTAAATGAGACTCCACTTCTTGAAATTGGAGCTCTCTGCTTTCCCCACCTGCTGTTCTATTTTTCACTTTCTTCTTGCAATGCCCGTATTAAAATGAAGATTTTATTTTATTTTATTTTTATTCTTATTGGTTCATTTTCATGGTGGAGCTGTAACCGAATCCAAAATTACATTTCTGGGAATCCAGCACCAATGCCCTATGAAGGTTTCAAAGGTGTGCGCAGTTTTTCTCTTCCTCCCCTGTATGTTACTGATTTTTATGAAGCTTGGGCTTGACACAGCTGGCACCCTTTGGGATGTAGTGACCTCTTCTTCTGGTTTATCTGGGAGGTGTTTTGCTCCCCTTTCACAAGTTGTAGGTTGATTTTTAACTGAAATCTCATTTTGAAACAAAAGAAATCCTGACAGTCTTTCGGTGCAGTAGCACTTCAATGCAGTGCTCTGATTTCCCGAATTTTTTTTTTTTCAACTGTTTTTCTTGGCTTAAACCACTCACCAGATTTTTTTTCCAATTTAATGAAAAGTTTTGGCATTCTGAAATGGCATCTTTCGCAGGACTAACTGTTAACTGAATGTTTTGCCCTCGTACTGTTTACTACATTGAATTTTTCACATCAGTGCAGACTACGGACAACCCCAGCTAGCCCTATATGTTAGGGCAGTGATTTTTCAGTCCTCATCAATATGCACAACTTTCCAGGGAAAATGTGGATCCCTGGATAGCAAATTTTAGGCTGCTAACAGCTGAACACCTTTTCTCATATCTCTGTGGAGTCCTTGAAGTCCCCAGGCTCCCAGGAGTTCGCAGAGCACAGATAGAAACTACTTCAGGTTTGCTCCCCCTTGCTCACATAATGCAGTAGCTTAGCAAATACGAGCTGCCCCACTGGTATTTCTTCAGTGGAGCCAGTCTCAGCCAGAAATAAAGGCAGGGTCTGGTTTTTTTTTCTTCTGTAAGTATGTTCAAAACATGAATTTCCATGAGTTTCCAACATAAGACCTATATCTGCATGGTAAGTAGAGTCACTTTCACTTGCAAATGAGGTTGGATCTGCTAAAAAATCTGCTAATTTGCAATAAAAATAGCATCCATCTTTGCTCTGCAAATATAGCCTATTTGAAAACTGTCCCATTTTCAGAACTGTAGCAGCTTGTAGGATGGGAGAAAGGGGAAGGAGGAAATACCTTGCGTTTGAAGTCACTTCGTATTTCTCCGGGACTGTTTCACACACCTTGAGTCGTTACGTTGCGCTTTGCGTTGTCACGTTAATTTTCACAGCAACAGACTGATATAAACAGTGTGACTGAGCTGCAGAAGCAAGGGAAGCTGGATTGATTGGGAGGGAGAAGGATTTGTTCAGACATAAATATCTCCTGCCATATTGAGGGGAGTTTAAAAAAAATGGCCAGCCAAGAAATTGCTTTTTTGTAGGAACGTTCTGTTTCTCTCTCTCTCCTTTTTTTTTTTTTTCCCCTCTTTTTTAATGCATGCTTCTTTGTGAGACACCGTGAACAAGGGGGAACCAAGCGGCTATTTATTGAGTCTGGGATGCCGAATGCAGCTGGTCTTTCAGGTGGGGGAAACTGCAAGGCATGGAAGACAAGGAAGGTGAGCGTGTAGGCAGAAGATGGCATTAAATAAGGAGGCCTGGTCATGTAAGGTCTTGTTGGGGAAACTGCTGACTTTTTTGCAGGTTAAAGGCTTGAAGGAATTGCAGAGTCAGGCTTCAAAAAAATGAGGGCATACACCAAAAAATCAGCATCTCAGCACACAAACAGGTGAAAATACCAGGTGCACAAAAGAAAGGCAGTGCAATGCCTTCCACCCCACCCTTCCTGCACCCCTAAAAGGATGCAGAGGCTGCATAGCGAAGAGCAGGTATAGTACCTACAACGCCTACCCTGCCACCACTGCTAACCCCTATGTATTGGGTTGCTACGTGCATGCCTCTAGGGCTCCAGATTTTCAGAAGTCCCGTAAGGGCAGGATGAGATGTGTTTCTTGCCATGTAGTTTCCCATCTCATCTGTTCATGATGTTTCCTATGAGGAACTCTGTGCCCTGGGGACTTGGAAACCTGTGGCATCCATCTAGGATTTCAGGGTAGCGTAGAAAGTGTCGGTAGTATCTCCTAAGGTTACATTTGTAGGACTAAGACTCCCCCCGTGGTACCCACATCTGCCTGGCTTGGCAATGCTGATTTGGGCCTGCGGTGGCCAGTGTGATGACACTCGGTGCAAGCTGGAACCGTTCCCTGTGCTCCCGTGGGTTTTCCTTTAAGGGAAGGGATGAGAGATTCCTCGGCTTTGGAGCTGATGGTTTGTCTGTTGGCACTCGTCACTCGTTGAGTATTTTGTGGTAGAGCTTGTGGACCGGTGTAAGAAAGTAAATGAACCAGTATGAGGAAAAGTCCCAGTGTCCGAGCAGAGGTTTGGCAGTAAGGATTGGCCAAAAGGTTTGGCTTTGGGTCTGTGAATGCCTTATTCCTCACACTTCTCCTGTGCTACGGCCAGCTGTGATGGGTCACGCTGCTTCACACAGCATCTGAGCCTTGAACCAAGGTTTCCACTTGCTACGTCCAAGTTTCTGACACCAAAAGCCTTGGGTGGAAGCTTGCTTATGTCTGGACGGTTTGCAGCAGGCAAAGCGCTTAAAAGAAGAATAGCTAATTGCATATTCATAGTGGCACATAGAGTACTTGAGAGAAGACCTTAATTTCTGCTGTGGTGGATCTGGAAATTCACCCCTGGCCATGCTCAGCAACATCCATCCCCAGTCTCTGAAGAGCAGTGATCAAGAGGATCTTTTTGGCCCTTTTCCTCTGAGAAAGAACCACTAATTTCTTCAGTTTGATCACATTATTATTTTTTTAACAAAAGAGCACGATACAGCCCTATATACCAGTTGGAAGCAACGTGATTTGTGTCATGAATACTAATATGAGTTTGACAGTATCCTATAAATTCAACACATTTTGAAGAGCGTTAACAAGAGTTGTACGAACCATACTTAAATTCTTTCCCTGCCTTTTTTTTTTTTTTTTTTCAATTAAAAGCAAAGGAAGCTCGTGAGAGTCTGTATTTGTATCCAAAACAAATATGGCTTGGGTCACGGCAAGAGTTCTGCATGCCGTGCTAGACCTGGTCTACAGTGCATTCATCGATTTTTGTTTCCATGAATCACCCTAAAGCTATAGGCAACAAAAGCTGAAGCTATGTAGATGTGATTTCTAGTTCATTTGTTGTTCATTAGAAAGATTTTCTCTCTCTTATTTGCGGCACCCCTGCTGCTGCGTGTTCATTAAGAGAATGGAATGTATTCCAAATATTTCCTAGCTCTGGCAGGGCAGATGGTGGAAAGTAATTTTCCAAACTCTTCTGGAAAAGGGGGGAAAAACCCCACCCAAATAACCCCAAGTCACCCCCTGCACAGCAGAGGAATTCGGTATTTCTGCGCGCAGACGTGCCGTATGCGTTCCGTCTCCCTGGTTGTACAGTGCTGTGTGCCGGAGTGGTGGGAAGTGTGTATGAATGGGAATGTATCACATTACATGTGGGATGTTAGCAAGGCTGGGAGTTTTTTCACAGGAAACTGCATTTGCAAAGAGCACACAGCAACATGCAGTACCCTAAAGGATGTGTGCGAAGGAGTGAGCAAGATTCATTTCCCTAAATCTTCTGGGCAACCCAGCGCCTAAGGGAATCCCAAGTGGGGAGGACAGAGCCTGGGCCACGCTCCAGTTTCTCGTCCAGCCGGGTGCAGAGGCATGAGGCAAACTGGAAGCTCCTCAGACACCCCGTCCGCATCCTCTGCCCTTCACCAGCGCGGGCAGAAGGATGTCCAGACGTTGCTCAGACAATGGCGGAGGAAGCGGCTCTGGCTGCGTTTCCCTTCTGCTCCCCAGAGAGCCGGGGGAGCACACGAGCCAGAGCCAGATTTAGCTGTTGGATCCACATGAAACATCTCTGTGCCGACTGCTCCCTTCCTTCGTGCTCAGCCTCTTGTCACGGGAGTGGAAGTCGCACACACAAGGGGAACAGAAAAGCCGAGTCAATATGCAGGAGGCAGCGCCGGGAACACAATGCGGGCAAAACAAAGAGCGGGGCTGCATTTACTGCCTTCCCGGCGGCATCCACTTCTCGTGCTTGGAGCCGGTTTCCTCTTTTCATGAGCCTCTTGACCTGCAGATCCCTCTCCTCGGCAGCCAGACCCCAGCAGCCCTAAAGCCCTGCAGCTGGATCCTTGTGCCTCTTCAGATCAAACCAGCAAAACACTTGGACACGGAGCCTCACCCGTGTGTTTGTGTCAAGGCGTTAAGCTCCTTGACGCTGGCACCTAGGGTTCTATTTGTTTTCCAGCTCCTGAGGACAGCAGTGTTCTCCAAGTCAATACAAACAAACCCAGCGAGGCCTGGGGCAGCGCGGCAGAGCTTATCCCAGCACCGCCGTCGCCAGGACTGTCCCATGCTCTGGCCCGTGGGAGGTGCTTCTGGCACCGAGTCAGGCTGTCAGCTCAGGCCAGACCCCCAAAATCTCACACGTGGAAACCTGACAGAACGTTCCCAGAAACAGGGCATCGCTTGCCCTGTCTGTGCCACCAAGACACCCAGCTTTGGAGGGAGGCACCTTGACAGTGGCTGTGAAACCCTGATGGATTTTCAAAGCCCGCTGTTAGCGATGGATTTGCAAGGCCCCTCTTTCTCCAGGCACCCTGGCGCTGCAGAGCGCGGGAAGTGGAGGTGTTGGGGCCTCTCGCTTGATTCGTTTCCATAGCTGGGCCGTGGGGCGCGGGGGGTTGAACCAGCAGGGATTTGGAAAGGCGCCGAGAAGGGGTGCGCCTGCCGAGCGGAAGGCAGGAGACCCCTCCAAGCCCGCGTTCGGCTTTCAGGCAATTCTATCCTGTGGCATCCGACCTTTCCGTAGACTCGGAGAAGCGTTTGCACAGCAGTGCCGTGCACGCTGTGTGACCGCTCTGCGGAAGCGGGGTTGTGAAACGGATGCCTTCTGCAGCCGCCGTGACCTTAAAACCCGTTGCTCGGTCACCCAGCGGAAAAAATCGGGAGAATTCCTTCCGAACAGCCGAGGGCCGGTGCCGGAACGCCGGCCGTGTCGCTGCCCTCGGGGAGCTGGCTCTTCCTCTTTGGCTAGCCGGAGCTGCCGCCAGCCAGGACTGTCTCACCGTGCCGTGGCAGCTGAAACTCAGGAATTTGTATAACTGCATCTAATACCCCAACCTGTATTTTTCACAGCCTGACAGTTTTACACTCCTCTCCTGGCGTGGCCAGCAGCCTTCAGAGATGAGCAGTGGCTGTAATTGATTCATCAAGACTCTTGTTTTTGCTCAACTGTTGCAATATTCTTGATTCCCAGTTATTATGCTCTGGAGTCAAGCTTCCTTTAGGTAATTTACAGTGTAGCCTACATATGTGTAAGAAACCGTGTTTTTAATTAAAATGCATACGATAATACCAAAAGGAGCGAGGGGGAGGAAGGGAGGCAACCCAGATTAAGTTTTTAATTGTTTTAATAGTGAGATTTAGTTCAGTGGGAACAGGGCATATTGGTTTCCTTGGAAACACTGGCGATGTATTAGCTGTGTAAAATCTAGCATAAAAGATTTGCAAAAGTGAAGCCTTGAGGTTTTAACTGATATTATAACTCTCTTCATTTGGAAAATCAGATTCACACGTGGCCCATGGAGTCCCCAAAAGGTGCATTTTTAATATTTTCTCTTAAGGCTTAGAATGAATAATTTCACAGATTATCAGAATCATTAGAAATCTAAAATAGCAATAACAACAACAACAAAAAAAAACCCTTCATCAATTCAATATCCCTGATTCATACGATTTAATTAGATGTGCCTGTAAAGTCTCTTTGTGCCAAGCAGTACCAGGCTCAGGCAAGACTCCATGTCATTAGAGAAAGAAGTACAAAAATTTGGTTTTTTAAACGTTCCAATAAACCCAGAGATGATTGGTAACGGAGCAGTAGGTGATACTGTACCTCCATCCCACATTCGGTTATTTTACCGTACACCACACGGATACCTGGATGTGTAATATCCAGTGCACTCCAGCCAGCTTCAGAGAATCGCTGTAGCTGCTGCTAACAATCTGGCCTCACGCGAAGTCTTTCCTGGCGTGTTTTAGGGAACAGCGTGCCCCCCGGAGAGCCTCATCCCCCGTCGGGTTTGGGGCTGCAACACCCCAAGGCACCACAGGAGGTCAAACGTAGGTTTTCAGGTTGTTCTCATCTGAAGTTAAACATTTTCTTTTCATTCTCTTTGAAATTCAGACTCTCAAATTATCAGTTTTGTCTCTTTCCTGTTAGACAATAAAGCTTTGTGAGGGAGGATTCGGCTCTCTGCAGCCGAGTGGGATTGAAATAACCAATTTTATTATCAGTGATTCACCTCTGAGCCCAAACTGTGATGATACAGCGCACCTGGGGATCAGATACTGCCGAAAGTCTCTTTCAAACAAAAGAGGGGGGGAGGAAGACTGCAGATAAAGTACCAGATGTAGGGTTTTGGACTATCAGAGAAGAGAATGGATGGCTTGGTTTTAGCATGTAAGAGTAATCACTGAGCTGAAATCATTTCAGCAGCTGAGTAAATAGACTTAGGAAAAGGCATTTATGGGAGCATTTGTGTTCCAGGATCCTCCCTCTTTCCTAGCCCTCCTGTTTGTTTGTTTTTCTGTCTCTTTGGTGTTGAAGCTTCCCAGTTCGCAGGTTTATTAGGCAGTGACGGCGATGTCAAATGCGCCGCTCGGCAATCCCCAAGGCCCCTCCGCTGCACCGCCGCC
>NW_010268652.1:0-7153 GCF_000690775.1 Eurypyga helias
ACCTGATGCAGAAAGTAAAAGCTAGTTCTGTCTGCCCATAGGCAAACCTCTTCCCCAACATGGCCACCACAACAGCAGGAGCCAAGGACACTTTCTACTTCATCCTCCACAATCAACCAAATTTATTCACCAGACATTGCAACAAAAAGCCATGTCTTCCTACACAGTGGGAAAGGTAAACCCCCCAGAGAACTCATTGCCAAGGTGGGTAACTCAAGGCTTCAGCAGCTGCTCTTGACCACTGCCTGCTGCTCTTCTGTCTGTGGAAGATGCAAGAAATACTTGTAAAACAGATCCATGCCTTGTCTGGCTAGTAAAGGTCAGCAACAATCAAATGTGCCCTCTTCTAGCAGAAATTATTCACTTTTACCTCAAGAAGGCAATTCATCAATTGAATCAGGACAAATTACTTCTAAAGTCAAGAACATGAGCAACAGCTGTTGGCTTACTGCTATGTCGTTACTGCCTACCTGAGGGGTGTTTTACTGCAGCGGCAGCATCTTGGAGGTTCCATGCCCGATTCCAGCCTCTTCTGCACCTTCCCCAGTGATCACCAGTGCCATTGACAGCCCACGTCCCACAAGGCCAAATCCACAACATCTGGTGTTCATCCAAGGTTGCTGAGAGTTGCTGTGCCTGTTACAAGAACACACTCAATCATCTTTGCAAGGCTGTGGCAATTGGCTATGGGGCAAATCTGTCTGGAAGTAGCATCCAGGCTCACAAAATTGAAGGGTTTTGGCACACTCAGGATGGACTGGCTGAGGACAAATCATTTCTGACCAGCCTGATTGCCTTCTGCGATGTCGTGCCTGGCTCCAGGGATGAGGGGAGAGCATTGGATGTTGTATACATTGACTTTAGCTAGGCCTTTGGCACAATTTTCCACAGCACCTTTGTAGTCAATTGGTGAGATATGGATTGGATGGATGACAGCCAGTTGGGTGGAGAATTGGCTGGCTGCCTAGGCTCAAGGAGTTGGGATCCATGGTGTGAAGTTGAACCGGCAACCAGCTACTAGCAGTGTTTCTCATCTGCTGTTGAGGTCAATACTGCTTAACGCCTGTATTAATGACCTGGCTGATGAGACCAGCACACCCTCAGCCAGCTTGAGGGTGATGCCAAATTAGGGCAGGTGACTGGTACACTCCAGGGCAGGGATCAAGGGCATTCAGGGAGACCTGGACAAGCTGGAAAAATAGGCTGACAGGAACCTCATGAGAGTCAGCAAAGGCAAATGCAAAGCCCTGCACCTGGGAAAGAATAAGCCTGTGAAAGAGTATGGGCTAGGCACTGCCCCTCTAGCCATGGATAAAGCAACATTCCCAGGGAAAGGGCAAACTTTACTCCTCTAAAAAGCAAAGTCTCAGGTATATTTAATGCTCCATGTTAGAACTGAGGATAAGCCTGCTAGCAGAACTGAAAGAAGAGGTGGAAAGGTTAAGGAGTATCAGGGAATGTGAGGGGGAGATAGATTGGTGGAGCCAAACCCTGCTATCCCTGAGGGAAAGGCAGCAGATGGAGGTTCCACAAAAAGCACAGGATCCCCTACCCTCTCGCCACACGTCGCAGAACTGAAAGAAGAGGTGGAAAGGTTAAGGAGTATCAGGGAATGTGAGAGGGAGATAGATTGGTGGAGCCACACCCTGCCATCCCTGAGGCAAAGAGAGCAGATGGAAGTTCCACAAAAATCACAGGATCCCCTACCTTCTCACCACCAGGCAGAAGGAGAAAGAGACCTGTGAGATAGGAGGGGGGAATGGAAACAAGTCCCTGCTTGAGGTGGTAGGTAAATCCCCTCCCCGCCTCCCTCACCATCCCAGTTGCCCTTACACAACAGGTACAGGGCTCTGGAATTCGAGGGTAGGCTACTGAGAAGATTGAGAATTGGAACAGGCTGCCCAGGGAAGTGGTGGAGTCACCATCCCTGGAGGTGTTCAAGGAACGTGGTGGCGTGGTGCTTGAGGACATGGTCTAGTGAGTACGGTCGTGTTGGGTTGATGGTTGCACTGGATGATTTTATAGGTCTTTTCCAACCTTAGTGATTCTGTGATATGAGCAGCTCCTTAAAAACTTACAGCTGGTTTTGGCTTGAAGCAGCAGTGAGGTTACTGGATTTCACAATTGTAGTGAAAATAGCTGATTACTGCTCATGATTGATTACTGGTTGTATAATTATTCACCTCTGCAAATAGTAACATGAACATCTGGACAACATCATACTGTGTGCCGACTGGATGTGGCTCGATTCTTGGTCTCATCCTGGGCACCTGGCCAGCATTCTGGGTGGGATTGATAATGGGAGCATAACAGTCTGCATGTTAACACGATTTGTGCCAAAGACTTACGTAAGGTGTTTGTTATAAAAGTGGGAGACCCCCAGGCTGACTCCAGACGCCTCACCTATGGGTGGATGCACCACGTAGGACTTTTCCAATTACCGCAGATCGCCAGGTCCTGGCTGCGAAGGGGTTTCCCAGCTGAAGTATGAACCCGGATGATGGTTTTGAGGTGGTAATTGGTGATGTCTCCTTTTCTCAATCACTGTCTTGCTTTTGCTTTACAGTAATGAACTGGTGCATCGCTGTTCTGCTTATCTTTCCTTTCTAATTGGTGAATCGTTATTCTGCTTTTGTTTTATTTTGGTTGTTACTATGATATATATAGTAAAGCATATTAATCTATATATTGAGCTAGAGTCTGTGTTTTTACTTGGAATCCCACCATTCAGTAAGACATAAATTTAGCTTAGCGGGATTTGAAGTAAAATGTCTTTATTTCAGTGAAGTGTCTAATGTTGCTACTGTGACTGTTGATGTTCCTGGGTGGGAACAACTACCTTATTGTATTTTGGCCACTGAGTGGTCTGGTGGTGCAGGATTATGTGAAGGCTGGGATTTGTGTTCAGCAGCAGCAGAACCTTCTGATATAGTAAAATGCATGCAGAAAACACTGATCAAGAAGAGAAAGGAAATGGCCCCTTTAGGGCAGTATAGGTGGATTTTGTTAACTGCTTATAGGAAACAACATCAGTAATGAGACCAGTTATGAGTCGAGAAGTAGCACTGCAAAGACAGACATGTGATTTGCAGGGTAAAATTGTTCTGTTGCAGTGTCAGAATCATTTGCTGGCAGGTAAATCAGACACATACCAGACTGTGGCAGAAAAAGCAGCTGTTAGGATTGCTTAGTATAAATATCGAAAGCAAGGAGGGAGAGTGAATTGTGATGGTGTGTTTCTTCCCCCTCTTAAATCCTAGACAGCTTTGTGGCCTTAGAGATTCCTGTCAAACCTCAGCCACTGTGCAGGGAGTTTGGTCATTAAGCGTCCCTTATCGTATCAAAACACTCTTGCACTGCCAAGGTGGGGAATGGCCATACTAGGGGTCAGTTGCCTGGTTACGGTGGGAGATGAGAGTCAAATAATTCATCCCCTGCCAGCCCTGAACCTTATCGCAGTCTGGGTAGGTCGGTACCAGCTGGGAATTCCAATGACCACCTCGCTCAATTAAGGCCAAGATGTAAAATTATTTATGCCTAAAGTCAGTTATCTCGCGACCCTATAAATAGTGGTTCCAAAGATGACCCTTTGAGCTCTCCTGGCCTGCAGCGGGCTGCGCCCAGCATCTCCCTCTGAGTGGGATGCCTCTCAGAGTTCGCAGACTCTCAAGTATGGGAAATCAGAGAACAGTCGACACAAACCGGGCTGAAAACCCTTCTTGAGGCTCAACTCTTCTCCTGTTGAGAGATGCACTGACATCCCATGTGAATATTTTCACCAAACTCAAGGAGAAATATTAACAGATACCTTCATACAAATACACATATAACTATCCCTATTTCTGTATCTGCCTGTGTGAGTGTGTGCATGCAACTTGATGTCGGTAACTTTGTTAAGTCTTTGATTAAGTTACTGTACTGATTTATTGAGAGTTGAGTCCTGCTGGGGAATTGTGTGATCTAATTGTGTGGCATATCTGAATAGTGTTAAGTTACTTTGAATTATTGCTGCCCCACGTTGTTGCTATCCCGAAGTTTTACAACAAGCACAAAACTCCACACACTGTGATCCTTTTCCCAATTCCTTAGGCATAAACCGTTGACCAGGTTTGGGACTAGGGATGGATTCAACCGCACCTAGACTTCTCTTTTGAGGACTTTAGAAAGCAAGGGGGTCCACTCTGAACCTCCTTGAAAGGGAGGAATTTCCTTGCCCCTTTTCCCTAGTCCATATCACAACAGTCTAATCCTGCCTTGATTTTACTGACTCTGTAAATAACTGTTAATTCATGTACAAACTATTTTAACCCATTGCTAATTTGATTTTGCCTTTGTATGCCTTTCCATGTCGAATAAGTAGTAGAGGGAACCTTGCCATCGAATTCTGTTAAGTCACACTTCTCACAAATTCATATTAAAAATAATAGCTTTTCCCCTAATATCTGTGACGCTGATCTTTTAAGCGGCCTCAACCACTCAGCATAGTCCCCCTTTCATGACATGAATAGAAAGAAGGCGCATGCCGTGATTGTGGAGGCAGGAACATGGTGGGAACCAGGTAAATGGGACAGGGATATCTGGGATTTGACTGATTTGGCAAAGAATCCCCCACCAAGGATGTAGAAGTAAAGCCCATTGCTAGAAGAAAGTTAGAGCAAGGAATAGATGGGCATCATATGAGGTGAGGCGTAATAGAGGATTTTACTCAAAGTGAAATTACAGATATGATTGAGTGGTTTCAACAAAAAATGGGGAATCGCTGCTTACATGGATGATGCGGCTGTGTAGCTTGGAGGTACCAGGAGTTACCCTAGATGAAGTAGATAGCAAAAAACATGATATTGAGCTCTGACTCATTTGTGCAGGCTGCTTTTGGACAGTTATAGCCATTCAGGGATGACAGAACTCCCAGAGGGTATGGCTCTGCCTTCTGCACTGCCTTTGGAGCCTTGATGGGATGCCTTGGTCTCCGGCAGAGAGAGCGGCCCCCGCCGCTGAGTTGGGCATTCCAGAGGATCGGAATGACTGGGAGCAGTTTGATGATTTGTACCCCGGGTGAGATGTTAGAGCTTTAGCTCAGCAACTGGAAGAATCAGGGGATGTTAGAGCTTTAGCTCAGCAACTGGAAGAACTGAAAACTGACTGAGGAAATGTCTGAGCTCCAGTTCAAGGGTGGTCGAGGGAGGATGAGCTCCCTCATGTGGAATTGCAGATTTACTGGAAGAGTCAGTCTCCACAGCAAATTTGAGCCCTCGTTTATACTGGAACGGAGGTGTCTTTAATTTATGGAAATCCTAAATGATTTAAAGGTCAAAAGGTTATTATTACTGGATTAGGAGGAAAACAAATTGAGGCTATACAAACCGAAATTGAGAGGAAAATGGGAAATTTGCCAAAGTGAACTTACTCAGTTATGATAATTATTGCTTTAATCAAACAAATACAATGACATCCAGGACAGTGGCATGCAGTAACGGATTTAGAAAATGCATTCTTTACCATACCCACTGCTGAAGAGCACTGGGATCAGTTTGCTTTTACTTGGCAGGGTAGGCAGTATACTCTTACTCGCTTACCCTATGGGTGGGGTTCAGAATCCCACCATTTGCCACAGAATAGTGGCTGAACATCTGGACCAATTAGTAATTGCAGGCACAATGCAAATAGTGCATTATATCAATGATTGTTAGTTCAGCATTTGAGAGAGAAAGGGTGGGAAATTAACCCTAGCAAAATCCAAGGACCGGCAAAAACAGTAACATTTTTAGGAATACAGTGGCACCAAGACCATAGAGAAATATTGTCAAAAGCCAAACAAAAAATTTTGGATTTCACAACACCATAAAATAAGAAAGTAATACAAGTATTGGAGGAAGTCATTGCTGCTGATTATCGAGGAGAAATTAAAGTTAAGTTGCTAAATAGTGGAGTTCAAGACCTACTGATTCAGCTACGAGATAGGATTGCCCAAATGTTAATCTCACCTGTTCTAAAATCCAAGATGGTTAAAGGACAAACCCTGCAGATAACAACTGTATGAGGTAACAAAGAATTTGGACCTACTAGTGCTTTTAACAACGGAGCTAAAGTCTGGGTGAAAGGACCTAATGGTCCTCCTGAACCAGCAGAAGTTATGGCTATTGGAAAAGATAATACTGTTTTAGTAATCAAGTATGAACAGGAAAAATGGGAATATGTTCCTGCTCATAAATGTTATCTTCATAATGATCATAAGATTATGATTATCTAGTTTTGTTTTGCAGAAACAACTAACTCGGATCATGACCACGATCTTTGTCTTTTGAATATGGTCCGTTTGGGCAATGTCATTGTACCAAGAAGTTATTTGGAAAAGATTAATAATTCCATAAACTGGAATTGGGAAAATGGTACAAAACCACGACAGTAAGATAATTACACTTGTAAAGCGAAACAGTGCTGCCCAGTAGTGAACTTGACCTTTTCACCTGGAGTGACTGCACAGCAATCCTTTAATTACAACAGACAGCACCGAACTAATGCTGACTATGTAACTTCCTGGAAAGTAAGTTCCATAAAATGTTGCACTCTTATTAATATATGCTCTACACTTAATAACTTGGTTTGTGTTAGTGCTATAGAAATATGAACTAGGTCAGCATGAGCTGAATATATAACTGTTTTATGAAATCATTCTGATATTAGTACTGATCACTTTGTCAAGATACCAGCTACCTGTGGTTCAGCTGCACAACAATATCAGAAAAATGTAATTAATCCATCCTTTAATTGTAGTTATAATCAGACTTGAGGTGTGCTCAGTGGTCGCATCTTTAAAAGGGGAGAAAAGGAGGATCCAGAGGACTACAGGCCACTCAGTCTCACCTCTGTGCCTGGCAAGATCATGGAGAGAACCTGCTGGAAACCATGCTGAGGCACATGGAGAATGAGGAGGTGATTGGTGACAGCCAACATGGCTTCACCAAGGGCAGATGGTGCCTGACGAACATGGTGGCCTTCTGTGATGGGGTTATGACCTTGGTGGGCAACCAATATCACATACCTGGACTTGTTCAAAGCCTTTGACCGTCCCGCATGACATCCTTGTTTTTAAACTGGAGAGACATGGATTTGACGGGTGAACCACTGAGTGGACAAGGAACTGGCTGGATGG
>NW_010268653.1:0-21694 GCF_000690775.1 Eurypyga helias
TTATAGCACTAGCAACCAATGTTTAATGAAAGGATGGTGTGAAGAGCAGCGTAACTGCTACAGCACATACCCAAAGGTGGACAACTAAAAGGATAAGCATCTAAAAAAAGTCATAATAACTGGAGGATAAGCAGCCTGCAGCCTATTTTTTTTTTCTTTTTTTGTGTAGATGTGCTTACCTGACATAAAATGTTACAACAACTCTTAAGGTTCGGTTCTGTCTGCCACACTTCTTTGCCGTTTGTCAAGAGCTGTCCCCCAGGGAAGCCTTTTCCCGAGCAGCGTTGCTCGCAGCAGCAGCAGTGGCGCGTTGGAGCCGGGCTCAGCCCCACGAGATGGCACTGTGTCCACGCAATCCAGGCGGATGGACCTCTGCTGGTTTTCCTGCCACCAAAAATAATAGCCAGAGCGGATCTGGCCACCCTTGCCTCTCGGCATCCCTCCTTGCGATAGCAGGATGGGGATGCCGAGGGGTGCGCACTTGCTGGCCCGTCCCAGAGCCCTTTCACCAGCTGCACGCCCGGCCAGTGCGGTACCCCAGGAAAAAAAAATTTTAAAACATGGGAAAAACTAATGCAGGGGGTGTCAGGTGAGGTGGGAGCTGACACGAGCAGCGGTGGCAACGCACGAGCTGCTGGGACGAGGCATGGCTCTCTGGAGGAAACGTTCCCGCCTCGCACGGCACTGCGCTGGGACCCTGCAAAAGCTGACGGAGCAGGGGACAAAGGTACCATCCCAGCTGTGACTGCAGTGGGCTTCTGAGCAGTTGGGATGGACAGAGAGCAGCCCCACCTCCTAGCAATTGCAATGCCGCTGCCCTAGGGATGTTCTTGACAACCATCTACCTCTGTGGAGGCTCCTCTTAATCAGAGCGTGCCTTTTCCTCTCAATAAATCCCCTTTACAGCAATGCTGTAAAAGGGAATTGCCCCAGAGTATTTCTAGAAAAAGTTGCTCATCTGTTTTTCTTGAAGGAAGCATTGGGTGGGGTAGGTCTGAGAGCTGGCAAAAGGAGCATCAACTCGCAGCGATACAGATAACAACGAGAGCCTTTCCGACAAGGCCCCTGTGAGTAGGGTGCCCACGCTGCCCACTGAGCAAAAGCCGAGAGCCAGGAGTAGCAGGGACTCTGGGCACCAGCTAGCAGAGACTGAGCCAGAGGGGAAAGGGCTGAAGCACAGTTCAGCTCCTGCACCTGCCTTGAAAGAGGAGTCACGCAGGAAGGATATGCAGGAAGGGGGAAGAAACATGAACTAGGTACAGCTGGTTACACCTGAAGCTGGCACAGGAGGGAGAAAAGCTGAGACCAACCTTTAGAGAGCCGTTTTAGAGCTCCAAGGTGAGTAAAAACCACAGGGAAACGGCAGAGCTGCAAACCCCAGTCGAAAGCAAGATTGCCATTAGCATTACAATGATACCACCATCAGATGCCCAAGGTGAAAAAGATGATGTTTGTTTGTGGAAAGGACGCCCTTGGCACCTCCACAGAGGAAAGCAAAATGCAGACAGATGTTGAAAGTTAAAATGTGCGTCCTCTGCTCTCTGGTTTTGACTGAAATGCTGGTTTGCAGACGGCTGGGTTACCCCTTATGAGTAAGGGAGTGCTTTGTGATCACTGCCCAGCGGTCAATCAAAACCCCACTGCTGTCAGGGAGCTGAGAAAGTAAAAACAGAAAGTCCCAAGCCTATGGAAATGTCAAAGAGGAAAAAGGTCAAATGAAATTTTCCTTTCATTTTGACCAATGACATTTTCAAAGTTACCTTTAAAGGTGCAATCTGGAAAGCCCTGGGGAAAAACAAAACCAAAACCACAAATGAAGTGTTGCAGTCTCAGGAAGCAGACGAGGTGTGGGCAGGGGCACGCCTGTACAAAAGCAGTAACCAGGGCCTGACTGGAAATCTGGAGCAGTCTGTGGAAAAAAGTGGCCATTGCATCAGAAGTAGAGGACAGACAAGCCTGGCAGTGAAACTACTCTGATCTTATGTGCTGTCATGTACCAAAGAGCCAGTCATTTCACTGAGCAGAAAATAAACTAAGTTTGCAGTGACGCCCAAAAAGCAAGAGTTTGCTCCTTTTGCCAAGTTCCCACTTCTCATGTTGGTGGTGGCCAAGAGAGATGTGGCCGAGAGGGACAAACATCCCCCGGTCAGGCAGTGAGGACCTGCAGCGCCCTGCCCAGGTGACAGAGGGAGCGCAGCGCGGGCAGCAAACCGCAGGGCATGGGATTTTGACTTCACCACGCTACACTGGCCCAGGCGGCAGAGGCTTCCCTGGCTGCAGCGAGCTCGAGAAGAGCAGCAGAGATCCGCCGAGAGCATCTCACCCAGAAATGACCCAGCAGGTGACGCCCAGGAGCCGTGACCACTGCAAACGGGATGGGACAAGGTGGGTTTCAGTAAGTACCCGCAGCTCCGTGGGAAGTTAATGGGGGCTGTTGGCTCTCAGACTACTTCAAAGCAAAGCAAGACATATGGAGGCCCACCTTGGACACACATATCAGGTGGTCAACGACAGTGCCTTCACGTGCTTGCACGCGTGCTCCTGAACCAGTGGGCTACATGCATTTGGACTGGGAGGCCGTCACTGGTTCACAGCCACCTCAGGACAGGTTTGCTTCTTCAAGCAACCTGGAGGCACCAAGGTTGTGCAAAACATCCCAGGGAGATGTTTTGCACAACCAGATGCGTTGGATCTTTTGCAGGTGCAGAGCAGTGACTTCAGCAGCGCATCACCGGTTCATACCACCTTTGCACTGGGCATGAGGCACAGCAATGCTACACGAGGTGAGCAACCCTCATGGGCTAGCAGAGGCCTTTGGAGGAGGAGTACGATGGCTGGAGAAGGGAAGGACAGACAGCATACAGAGGGACACGTCTTAGAAGACCTTCAGGAAGGGGACAACAAGTTCCATAAAAACAGGAATGATTCATTCTGCTGCTGACAAAAATAGAAATAAAGTAATAATGGTAATAATAATTATAATCCTTGCACTAGATACTAATTAGTAAATAATTATCATAGCAACTTTTTTTTTTTCCTGGGTTTCTTTTTTCTCCCCTAACCACTCTGATTTGCATAACCGGCCCCCTCATGTCAGAAAGGGGTGGAAAGGGTGTTGTTACACTGTGATTTGAAAATTAACTCCGATCCTATGTTCCCCACTGTCCTACATCTATTCTCCACACAGGCTCAGTGGGACTGCCTTGGGGGAGGAAAAGGATGTTACATGTGTTCCTGCTTAGCACCCAGAGTACCTGCTTTCCAGATGCACACCTCTTACAACTCTGATTTTCTTGTTTGCTTTTCTTTTTTTACAAGTAGGTCTAGGAAACAGAACAATGACAGGAGAATCATTGTGAGACAATCAATGTGCAGAATTGTAGCCAAAATCTGAATTCACCAGAAACCAATAAGCTGAAATAGCCACAACCAACTGTCCATAGCCTTGTCTAGAATGGCTTTAAACAAAAAATATAAAGAGCCATGGACAGTCTCCTTACCCCTGTCCAGAATTTGATGTAAACAACATCCATAGAAACTGGGATTGTTAAGAAAGTTTATCCATATATCTGGATAGCAATAAAAAGCGTTTCCTAGGAAACTGTAAAATCCTGTACCAAGCAGTGTACAGCCAAGCCGAGAGGAACATTAGGTTGATTTATATTTTCAAGGTACAACTTTGCATGATTTCTTTCAGATCCTGTGATAATGTACAAGGAGAGCACGTGTGAAGGTCAGGGCTGGTTTGGTTGGTTTGTTTGTTTACTTGCTTCTCTGAAATGTCTCTTGTGTAACTCATTGGTCTGGGTTTTCATTTCAATTCTCGTTTGTAATAACAGGGCATTACCGCTCCCTGCATTTTCCTTCCTGTTCATGCCAAGGCTGCATCAGTAATTCCCTTCTGCTGCCAAAGAAACAACGGTTTCGTGTCTTCCCATTTCTTCAAGAACCGCTGCCAGCATGCTCAGGTTGCCGTCAGGGAAATTCTGGGCTTCCCAGAGATCCAGGATCACCCCGGTGGGACTTGATTTCGTAGCAAAATAATTTAGGTACCTGCAACAAGCCAAAGGGAAACTCGTTTTTTGAGCTGCATGAAGGCTACCTGATCCCCTGTGATTTCAGCCCATCCCCACTGCTGGTGCTGTCAAGGTGCTCACCTCGTGTGCGGTCAGTCTGACCAGACACATCTGCTGTCACTCATCTTCACCAGGACCCTTCTGCATATCCCACCCAGGGACCTTCGCCACCCGACCACAGGTAGGCAGCCCACTCACCTGTCCAGTTTCAGCTTGTGCGCCAGCATCCGCCAGTCATGGCCCCTGGTCTGGGGGGCATCCAGGCTGCTGCACAGCTTCTGCCTGATCGGGAGGGGGATGCTGAAGGCGCTGGGCCCTACTATGGTAGTCACGGTGCCTGCTGTGTCCATGGGAGGATAATCAATGCCAGTAGGTTCCTGTAGGTTGGAAAGAAAGCAAAAGAATATAAAAATACAGCAGTTTTGTTACTGAGTGCAGCGACGATTGTACAAGTATATCCTCTGAGACTCAGTGCTTTTACGTGCATTAGAGGGGAGTAGCCCTCTGCTTATCAAGAGTTTACATTAGACTGATGAAAAAGAGAAATATTTATAACTGACTTTGGGTAGACAACAGATTTCTTTTTCTTTTTTTTTTTTTTTTTTCTTTGAGGCTGAAGATTACTATGGCTGGACAAAAGTGAGCCCAGCATAATTAATCACTTACTGGAAATAATGAAAGATCAGGCACTCTGACACATTTAGGAGCAAACTGCTACTACTAGGGCAGAAATGGGCTTTCCTGGCTTGGCTGGCAGCAGCCCCTTCCCAGCAAGGATTTTACCTGTTCCTTGGCCTGGAAGGATTTAGCACCACAGGTAGGTAGAGAGAGGAGCTCGGTAGCTGGTAAGACAAGGTTCAGTTTGGATGGTTAGGTTTGCTTAGAAACAACGAGGACCTGCAGGGCAGCCGAAAGCCCCGCCAAATCCCATCGATGTTGACTGGCCATCCGACCGTGCAGCGGGGACCCTCCTCCCACACGCAGCACTTGTCACCTCCAGCTACCAGAGCAGGCCATGGAAAAAGCAGCAAGCAGGCCTGGGTCCCCTTTCATACCTCTCACCCACCTTCTCAATTGCTCTCCTTTGCAGCATGACAGGCCTGAGGCAGGGCTGGCAGAAACTGGGGAGCTGCTTCATCTCTGCCTCTGCCCAGGTCACAGCCCCAGGCAGCCAGAAACGCCCGTGCAAAAGTCTCGTCCTTAAATGTCAAGAAGCCTTGGTGCTTTGTGTCAAACTGGCTGCTGGGGAGGCCCTGTAAAACCTGAAATTAACTCAAAACCAGGCAACGTCTGGTTTAACTTGCCATCACAAACTCCCCAGGAAGCTTGCCGGAGACAACCCTGCCTTGTTATTCTGGGCCAAGGTACGCAAGCGACACATTGAGGCAGCACTGCCCTGGCTCTCGAGGTGGCCTGCTCCCCCAGGTCCATCAGGATGGCTGCAGAGGGAGCCTGGGTATCCTTGGCAGTGCCCTGGGGATCTTTCAGGTGAGTGCCAACAGCACAAGATAAAAAGGGGGCTTCAAAAACAAACAGCAGGAGAGCTTTACTGCATTCTTCCTCTTCCCTCACAAATTTTCGTGTTTTGGCACTCACTGCATTTGGATTTTTGAAATCCCAGTGGAAGACACTGTATAAAGCCAGAATAAGACAGTTTAATCTGCTAAAGTTTTCCATCCCTTACAAGAGCCCAAAATAGAAAACCCAAAAAGGGAGGATGCAGGAAACTGTTACTGTATTTTTACCACAGGGTGACAGAGGCAGATCCAGTAATGACGACAGGTGCCAGCATGGTTCTACAATACCTAACTGCTAGCTGCCTGCTGCCCCCACAAGAAGGGAATAGCGTGCACAATTTCCAGTCACCAGAAGCAAAGCAAACCAGACACCAGCTGAAAGCAGAGACTACAACGCACCCTTACATGACCTAGTCAGTCACCAGAACGAAGTGTGAGGAAGCACAGCTAAGGTTTCCTGATGCCTGGTCTGGTATCTTTATCACACCAACCCCATCCTCTTATGCCCCTAGAGGCCTACACATGGATTTCCAGGTCGCTGCTACTACACTTCCAGGTAACTTCTGTCATCAAATCATATGAGTTTTAGGCTTTTTTTCTAGTAACAAGGTTGACAGAACCCTGCATGCTAGCCTGTAGCAGCCCAAGGTCCTCTTGTCCCTCACTTGGGCTCAGGAACATCACTACATGTCAACCAGGAGGAGCAATTTTGCAGAAGGCAGCCTTGATAGCAGTGGTATTATTCCCTCCCTCTATTCAGCCCTGATGGATGGGATCACAGCACAAGACAAGAATATTATCCTGTTCCCTCTGAATCCATTACCAGGCCCTATTACACACAAGCAGCTGAAGATGATTATAGTGTATACTTGCATTTCATTAAAGTTACTCTCAGTTCTTTCTCTTCTCTGTGAGGTTAAATTAGAGATTACCTCAATGCAGCACTTATTACAATAATTGTTTATGATACTTGTTTTACCATCTGTCTCTAATGCTGTGCCATCCCCAGCGGAATATGTAACTTTACACCCAGCAACCAAGCAGATGCTATGGGTAATGGCGCGCAACGCTGGGGCCCTACAGCTCAAGTAACTTTTGTCTGTGGTCCCCCAGCCCTTCCCCAAGTCAGCCAGCAGCGGTGGCTGCCTGAGGACCTGCTCTTCACAGCTGTCAAAAGAAAATTGTCAAGATAATAGTCAGGATTTGTAGCAGCAGCAAAATCTGAGGAGAAAAGTCTACAGCAACTAGACCATTCGATACTCCCTATGGCACAGCAGTTATTATGTGGGATCACAGTGGAGTGGCTCATACAAACATATGGTAATGACATTTTCCTATTTTCCTCCCTCCCACTCCAGTGAAATGCTGGGCATGATGATCTTGTGGATCACTAGGGAATAGGACCATGCAGTTCTTCACAAGATGTATACGGAGTGGTAGGCAAAGAGCTCTTCCACATGAACACAGAAAGGTGGCACTAGCAGTAAGATCTCCTCCCACACTTGAAGGAGGGATGCTCCCTTCCAGATGAGAGAAACCATGGGAAAATGCAAAAGAGATGCAAAGCAATGACTTAATCCACCCTTTACGTCCATTCCAGCAGTTAGGAGGAATATTGGGAAGCACTAAATGGGTAACAGTGTGAATGGATATACCTCCTTAGCCCTCCCGTGTTGCTGTGAGGTAGAGAAGTGCACCGATGTCGTTTACCTCTGAGATGGAGCAGTTGAGCTGGAAGATCTGCCCTTCTCCTTCGACCTGCCGCACACAGAGCTTGCACACCAGCTCCAGGGTATTCAGGCTGAACCTCTCCAGCGTGAAGGTGCAGTGCAGGTTCCTCTGGCACCCGCTCCAGATGTGGTAAAAGGGAATCTCCTGCAGGAGGAAAGCAAGAAAAGGATAGACAGGGAGGGGTGCGGGACCAGGGCATGGATGCTATATGGCCAGAGGCCATGGGCTCCAATGTTACTGTCACTGCAAATGGTCCAGGGAAAAAAGGGTCCACAGGACTGCAGCCTGACACCTCGTGTTTTTTAAACACAACTATGTGTCACTGAATTTCTTTAAGCCTCACTGCTAGGATCCAATGTGAACGATTTGTGATGCTCACCTGGTATTTAGCCAGCAGTTTGCTCTTCCAGAGAGAGTGGGCAATGTCATGAATGGACAGGCGGAGGTTGTGGGTGCTTCCCTTAAAATGCAAAGTTTTGGGCTCCTCCAAAAGCTGCCCGCCCATCTGCTGCTCGAGCTGGAGGACCTCCTGCAGTATAGTGTTAACAAGAAGAAAATGGTCAGGTTTCATCAAGACAGCACACTGGTCTTTTAATTCCTCAAGATCAACTGCTGTAGATGCTGTAATTTATGTAATACAGAAAAAAATACAGAATTGTGTTTTGCTGTGAACCTGAATTGCACTAGCGGATCGGAGTACAACCCTCATCATAGAGCAGCAGCCCAGTAAGGATGCAGACACCCCTGTCTACTATGTGAGAAACACTGTTATCTGACATGTCCTGTAAGCAGAAAGCTTAATTGCATGCAATTATATTGAACACAAAAACCTTGCATACAGGCACTGTCTGAATACAGAAATATATCCGCCTTCTCCACTGCTCACCAAACTGGCCATCTAATGGCAGCTTTACTGTTTTGCTTTTTGGAAGCTCTTATTTGCATAGGTGCTGCTGATATAAGATCTGTGCATACCCCTGGTCCTTCAGCTTGTGGCCTCCTGGCAAACTGCTTGATGACAGAGCCATACAGGAGACAACAGATGCCTATTCTGAAACTAACCATCAAGCAGGATGGTGCCAAAACAATGCAAGACACTGTGATGGAGCATTTTGTACGTATGAACACACAGGTTCAGGGTTACTGAAATAACTGATCTTGTCATTAAAAGCTAGTAAGCCGAGAGTCTGGTCATTTTCTGCAGCGAAAAATAAATATATGCGTGTAATGAATGAGACCACAGTGGACCACTGCCTACAAACAGCCTACTTGTAGTCCACATGGAAGAAGCAAGTACCTACACAAGCTCCATTAGAAACCAGCACAGCCAAACTCAGTCATACTTAATTACAAGAGCCAATCAATCAACCAGTCTGACATGGCCAAAGCCTGGGCACATGAAATCAGGGTGCTACCTCAGGCCAACTGAAGAAGCCTCTGAGCTAAGTCAGCACACAACAAGCTATTCTTGACCACGTTCAGCATCTAGTTAGCATACAAGAAAAGCCCCTGTCCCTGGTGAGCCAAGCACCTGGCAGATCATGAAGCTAAAATTATGCCAGGCAATAGAGGAAAAGAAACAAAATCAGGAAACCTTTTAGATTAAGGTTATGGCAATGAATCAGTTCCAGCTTGTTTCCAGTGTCCCCTAATTACCTCGTCAAGATGTCTAAAGAGCAATCAATAGTAATTATCTGATTACTAAAGATCTTCATCACGTCCAAATTACCTCCCTGGAATGGCCAGAAGATGATGCGCGGCACTGTGTGAGCTAATTGAAGACATCACCTCTCAAGGCACGCGGGGCGCAGGGGCTGAACAACCACTCCTGCCTGTGCAGTGTCAGCCCTGGGAGCCGCACTACGTGGTGGGGAGGGGGGGAACATAGCAGTGTGATGCTGCACCAGATCTGGGTGTCTAGTTGCAATATCTCCCACTTTTGGTAACCACCCTTGGTCACTGTAGCCCCTCTACATGCTCCATCTGGGGGATGCCGAGCAACCCGTGCTTCTCCCATGCCATTCAGGTAATTAACCCAGAATTAATTTGGAGCCATGATTTGCACAGCCCTTCAAACCTGCAGGCTGGCTCTGGCCATACAGCATTTTATTTAGAGCTGTGCTTATCCCCTTATTGGCTCTCCTAATCCAAAACCTGAGCTGCACATCGCTTGCCCTGTGCTGAGGTGGCTCTGGCCATCCTCCCCATCGCTTCTCACCACTCCTGTGAGCAGGGACTTACGCCCTGCCTAGGACAGGGAGCTCATTGCGCCATTGTCAGTGCCACCAGGACAGGTACAACCTGTATTTGGAAAGGGCTTCCTCATTAACAGGGCTCAAGTAAGCAAAGGCATTCAGCCCAAGCTGTTGTCTGTCTTCTTCAGAGGGAAAAATATGCATTAAATAACTGAGAGAAGATCATCTGTCTGTTGTGCCTTTTTCTGGTGTGGGGTTTGGTTTTTTTTTTTCGAGGATAGTTACTGCATAGCACCAGGCAGGTTGGGGGATGGCACCCTGCTACAACCTGCAATCATTCACTTGCCCCCGGTGTGGGAGGCAGCCATTTCTGTGCGCCTGGCTGCTCGGCCCCTGCCATGCTGCTGCACACAGCTCACAAACCTCAATCTCAAAGCCATACATGAATAAACAGAGAATAAAGCAGCTGGATTTGTTTATAGTTAGTGTATTATTACTTTTTTTTCTTTATAGCAGACTAATTTGGGCATCCCCCTCAAAGTGCAAAAATCAGCCTTAATATGAGAGGCCAGTGCTCAAGGTCCCAGCTACCCTCGCCCTCCCCCAAAAAGCATTTTTGAGAGCATCCTGTCTGAGTGGCTTGGGACTCTGCAGGGCAGAGGATGGTGTGTGCGTGATCAGCACTGAGCCCACTTTGCTCCGCAGCTCCCGGGAACCCCGCCAAACCGCTCCCACAATTACTGAGCCCTTATTGATGACAAGTCATTACACTTTCCTACTGTACTGCGGGTGCCGGCAGTTCGGCAGCAAACGCTTACTCTGCATGATGAGAGGAAAAGCCTGCTGGATAAATACTGCACTGAGTTTTATACCACAACTGCTTGTGGCTGTTAGGACACATTCAGCATATGGCACACTCATTCCTAGTTGTAAATAATAACAGAATCCATTTGGTTTCCTATTAAAAAAACCTCATAATTCCCTACAAAGGCTCTTCCAAACCTCAGACATCCCAATGTGGGAACAACTCACGCTGCTCTTCCTTTCCCTTGCTGTGAGTGGCCTGGAGCAGCCAGCCCCAAGACACCGAGATGTTGCAGCTGGTGCCTTGCTTGCTGCCTGCAACCTTCCCAGCCTCTCCAAATTACTTTCAACCTCAGGACCTGCTGGTCCAGCCCTCTCTGCACGCCTTGTCCTGCACAGCCAGCAGTAATTGCCCAGTGAACGCCTTCCCTTTGGCAATATGGCAGTGCCAAGGACCTCCTTCCAGCATGGCTGGGTCTGCTGTGATGCCAGCTCTTGTGAAAGCACACACCAAACATCACAGCCTTTTTTTTTCTTCTTTCTAAGTAGTCATAGTTTGAGTCTACACACCACCAGCACCCAGGGTTGGTTCGTACACACCAGTCCATGTTCAATCGTTTCATCTACAGCTAGTTCACTAGCTTTGTTTTTCTTAAAGCTTCTCCATCCTCAAACCTTTAATTTCCAGAAAAGCACAACCGATACATTTGTAAGAGTTTGCAGCCAGCAAGTACATGTGCTTGTCCTCCTGTAAAACACCAGGTAGCTGGGTTTTGAACGCCATGGGTGGCCTTCCTGTCTTGGGGGAGATGTACCAAAAAGAAGAACAAAGCAGTAGGTACGAGAGGGACGGTGGCCGCCTGACTCTGCTGTCCTTTCCTCACCAAATTACAAGCTCACTTTGGGGTCTACCTGCAGCAGAAGCCCAAGGACTGGCCTGCTCCTCTGCCAGACGCTGGCTGCAGCTTCTCAAGTGGAAGACAGTCCCTCCATGTTGCTCAGCAGCTCTCCTGATCCCTTCTGCTATCACACCGAATCGGATTAACTTTGCCTCACAACTCTCCCCACAGTCTATTAGAAACAAACCAACAGTTCTTGAGTAGCACCTAATTAGATTCCCTCAGCTCTGACCACATTAGCTGTCTGTCCAAGGCCCCTCCGAGTCACTTATTAGTACCTCAGGCCTTCACAAACCCGTGGAAAATTGTATTACATATCACAGGCATAAAACCATCAGGACTTTTGAAGCTTGATCACTACAAAAGACACTTTTCACTTGGTTTTTTTAAAGAGGAAAATAAAAATTGGGAAATTAGGCCAGAGGAAATAATTGTTTCTAAAGGCCTGATAACACCATCGCACTGACAGAAGCCAAGCTCCCAGGCCCTGTACAGACAAAGTCATGCTGAAGTCACAATGCGTCTGCTTCAACCTTTATGTTTTACTGCCTTTCTTACACATAGTGAAAGAGTACCCTCCCAGCAAAACCTGGGCAAAGACTAGCCAGGCAGGCCCCCATATCACATAGTATTTGGGAAGAAAACAGAGCGTGCCAGTCGCAGTGATGGAAGCCACTGCTCCAAAAAACACCAGTGTCTCCCTGCCAGTGTATGTGGGTTTGAATCCCTGTAATCCCCCTGTAGAGCTGAGGAACCAAAAGCATATACAGCACCAGGATGCTGTTGCTTAGTCAGGCTTTGAACTTGTTTTGCTGCAAAAAGGAATTTGGGAAGTTGCACTGGTTCCAATTAAAGGAGAAAAAACACCTCTTAACAACCTCCATTCTTACATGTGCAACTGGAGCTACATACTTCATGAGTGCATCTATTATAGGTACCACCTGTATAAATACACGTATTTATAAAGAGAAATAGCAAGTATGGTTATCTGCCTGCTCATCTGTATGTAGCGAGTGTGTGTTTGCGTACATGCCAGAATTACACAGTGAGTAAGGTTACACAGTTAGAGAAAGCAACAGCTTTGGTTTATTTTAGCTGCAAATTCTCAACACAAAGAAGCTGCACACGAAGAGGTGTAATAAAGCAGTATGAAAGCAGGCAGTGATTAACAGCCCAGAAGCTTCTTTTATCATTATCAACTATTTACAAAGAGGCATTTATATGTTTCCCTATCTCTAGGGAGCTGGCACTTAGCATTAAAAATACATGAATAACGAATGAAGGCCCGTGTATCTTATGGCCTTTTAATAATGCAAAAATCTTAGGATTCAGGATATGATACAGGTAAACAAAGGAAAAAAGACTGGTGGGCGGAAAATAATGTGACATCCCTGTGCAAAGGACAATTTATAGTGTGCAGGGGTTAAACTGTAAAATGGTAACTTGTTGGCAAGCTCTTCTAATCAGAAAATAACTCAGGGGACAGAAATACACACAGCAGAGGGTCTAGTCACCGAAGTCCTGTGAGAGCTGGAGAGGGAGAGGGAAAGCGAGCGAGAGAGCAACAACAACCTTAAGGGCATCCTGCGTGTCATCGAGGCAGTAGACCCGGATGCTGTACTCCAGCGAAGAGCAGGATAGCGGTCCAAAGATGGCCAGTTTGAGACGTTTGGCTGCTGCTTTGGTGATTGACTGTCCCACCAAGGCATATGTGCTGAGGGTTTCTGTCAGGATATGGCAGGCCTCCGGGTCCAGCTGGATATAGCATGGAGTGGTGAAGTTTTCCTCCCCGACCACCACCACATCCTAAGGAAGAAAGAGGGCCAGTTAGAGCTCCCAGCCCCTCAGAGCTGCTCTCCTTTGAGACTGCAATGTCCCTTTCAAGCCTGGATATGCACAAAAAGTCCTTGATGTTTGCACCTTATTTTAATCAAGATTTAAAATTCCTGCTTCCAGCTTTTCCCTTGCGTAGGGATGGGGAAGGGATGATTTCTCTGGGGAGCTGGTGGTGATGATAGTGGTAAGAATGCCTCCTCCTGTCCTCACTCCCCTAAGACTTGTGCCTTTGGGCACTTCAGCAGCTTTTAAAGCCCTTGGCAGAGTTTGGGAAATAATTAAAATATCACCAACATTTTTTTGAAAAAGACATTGCAGACTAACCATTCAGTGACCATAATTTAACGTGAGTAGTCACAGGCATGTTGAATAAAAACCAACCCTTCACATCCTAATAACGACAATAAGGAGTTACGAAAACTCAAAGAAGGGAAGTAACCTCTACGATGGCCGAATGCCACCTCTACATGAAGTATCACCTGCTGCTTCATCGAAATAATCCTCTGTGACGAGACTGCAGGCTGAAGAAAAAACATACATACTGCTCGAATGCAAACAACTTCTCCACCCTGTGCAGAAAGGAAAACAGCTCCCCTGCTAATTTCTCCATTCAACTCTGCATGTAAAATACTGCACACAACACAAAGTGCTTTGAATGGCTTTGAGTGAAAGCAGAAACAAAAAGGCAGCAGTGGGTGACGGCCACCTCTTGCAAAGCCACCAAGCACCACATGATGCTCGGCACTACTCATCTGTTTCATCCTGGCTGCCTGCAGGTCTGCAGCACAACGTACACATCTGGCAGCTGAGCAGCGTGATCTCAACTGAAATTTGCCATTAAGCTTGGGCTCCCTAGTCTCAGGAAAGGAGAACGTGCCATGTTTGCGGGGGTGGCACAATCCCTTCTGGAGGGCAAGGTGCTGCAGGGCTGACTGCACCCCGCTATGGCCATGCCAGCAACTAGCTCTGGCAGGAGGCGCTGGCCCTGAGCGATGCTGCAGGGGTGTGCGTGTGGGTGTGCGTGCACACGTGTGTCTGCATCTGTGCACACATGTGTGGGGCTCAGCGTGGAGGAACTGCTCCAGAACTGAGCAGAGGAAGAAGATGGTGGCGCGATGGCCAGGGACCCTGTGGATGCTGCACTGGCACCAGAGTGTGTGCAAGGCTGGCAAAGCCACCGCTCTGTCAAGGGCAGGAGGAGGACGGGAGAGAAAATGAAGAGGTGCCAGTAACACACAGACACAAATAAGGAACATAGGTGTGGTGCCAAGAGTCAGGCCGGTGGGATGCAGATTAGTTGGCGAGACAGACCCATGTTCGCTGTACACTCCCTCCCAGCATGAGGAAGAGCCAGTGCCACAGGCAGGGGGCAAAAGCAGGAGCCTTTAGAAGGCAATGCCGGACGCAGCGCTCTCACTGCTGTCAGCCCAACTGCCTTCAAAGCCACCATGCCCTCATTAAACCTACTGGTAGGAGAAAGTGCCCTTGCCAAATTAATTACCTGAGACCAAACTGGTGGCAACAGGTACCTAGGAGGGCAGATCTGGAGAGGAAGGCTCTGCCAGGATGGCCCAGCCTTGTTCAAAGTATCACTTTATGCTCCAGTTACAGTGGAAGACCCTTCTGCCTCCCTGCCCCAGGGCAGCCTCCTGCTGCACTATTGGCAAGGAACCACCCCAAGCTCCCACCAAGCCTGCGCTGCCCAACAACGCTTGTGCAGCTCCCGGGTTAACAGGGTGCAGAGTTGGAGCGCAGCTGCATGAACTGAATCAAAGTGATGCTCCAACACTTTAGGAGTGAAAAAAAAAAAAAGAAAAGTAAGGCCTATAAATTATTTTAAGCTGGCTGATGCTGAAGCAGGCCTTCATTTGCAGCATTATTTTCACTTTCTTGAAAACAGACTATAAATCACGGGAGTTCAAATACTCCGTAAAAAACTTCCCCATACTTCTAGAATTGATCCAGAAATTATTTTCAGGCATGTTTTTTTATCTGGCCTTCTCTTCCCCTAACTTCAGCACAACATCCTGCCACAACCAAAAGCTCAAGTGTCAAAATCCTGTGATGAAGGCTTCCATGAATTTCCATGAAAACAGCCAGAACTAGGAGGCAACAAACTGCCCCAAGACAGCAATCTCCGTACAGGCACTGGGCAGCTTAGATTGCTGCACTCCTGCCTGCCCGCAGCAGCCATGCATCTCGCACAGGAAACCGGAAATACAGTCACCCTGGTGCGTAAAGGCAGCAGAAGGATGAGCAGAGACCCCTGCTTGCAGGCAGCACCCAGGCTGGTGCTCCGGAGCCTCACCTCCCACGGCCCTTGGGCAGCCTGGTGCTTCAGCTGGATCTGCCAGTCCTCTGTGTTGGGCTCTGCGCAGTGGTGCATGGTCAAAATGACGGGCCGGGTTAGCAGCGCTCCTGGTGGGCCGCAGCTCACCACCGGCGTCAGCAGGGTCTGGCTGTCTTCGACAGGTGGCCTGACAAGGGGGCAGAAAGATGGATATGTTAAAGTGAGTTGAAAAAGGTACATTCAGGTATGTAGAAATAATTAAAAAAAAAATCCTTCTCTTAAAATCAAAAGATTGTGCAAGCAAAGACTGTGTGGCAGTTTTTGTTTTGTCTTCCAAATCCCAATTTGTGGTGGGTTGGCTTTTTTTCTCCCCAGATATCACTCAATTGTCATAATGCAGGTTTAGGTGGCAGCAAATTACAGACCACACTTGCTGAGCACCCTTCACTCTGAAGGATCCTTGCTGACCATTCGCAGAGGCTTCACTTCACCCACTGCCGAAATGTGCCACTGCTGCCTTTGGCAGTTGTTTAGCAGCGTACAAACACGAGCAGTGGCTCTTGTAAGCATCTCGTGTGAGAATTATTTACTGTCTGGACATGGAGAACTGCAGAAGAGAGGAAGAGAGTGACCTAATGAGAACATCTGAAACCTCCTAAGTGGTATACAGTACATCTGAGACATGCAGTTTGGGTTCAGACCCATCACCAAAACCGCTAATACTCCATTTTACTTAAAAGATATTCAGATCTAATAGAATGACTATTGCAAATATGCCTGCGGGAGCAGGTGTCACCAGTGAGGGGGTAGAAAGGGTGAAGGGATGGTAAGGAATAGGGCAGAGGGTAAAAGGTGCTCACAAAGCCTCAGATTTCTAGTTATAACCCAGAGTTGTTCAGTTACCCAGAGTGGGTATTGTCCAGAGCACTCAAAACCAGTCACTAGGAATGGGTGATATGGGAAATCATATAAATACATAGGATACATTGCAATGCTGTACTCTGTAAATGACAGTGTGTGCGTGTGCGCGCACATGTGAACTATCCCAGACCAACTGCTGAGGAGCTTAAAATCGGAGGAAGCATGAGTGACTTTAACTATCCTGACATCTGGTGTATGACAAATACAGCTGAATGTGCCTCATCAACTGCCTCCCTAAATAATACAGAGGACAAATTCATGATCCAGAAACCAGCAAGCAGGAGATTAGGCATTCTAGGGGATCGGCACTTAAACTCTAGATCTGCCTACAGGACTTGCCATCTTCTGCTCCAGCTAAGGGTTCAATCCCCTGTTGCATTTACAAATACTTGTATTTACATCTGTATTGGTCTTAGTGGAATTAGTCGAGATAACATTAAATATTGTTTATTTCTGCAGGTCATGCCATTACCAAAAAAAAAAAAAAAAAGAAGGGGGGTGGGTGGGAAGCTGTAATCTTAGATAACATTTTCAAGGAGGCCCAATTAGGACAGAAACTCTTTTGATATTCAGTTTATTGCACCTATTCTGGCTACGTCCACAGGCACATCCTAATTTTGCCCACCTTAATTATCCATGAATAATCCATTAATCCCACAGAAAATAAACCACAAACTTTCGAGAAATCCCTTTTCAAAGTGGGACGAAAGCACCTTTCAAAAATCTCTTGTTGCTACGGATGTTGTGGGAGGTTTCTATAACATTTGAGTTAAAAAAAAAAGGTCTGGCATGGAAAAATTTAAATCTATGCAAATCAGTAAATCCAGATGATATGCATCTGTGGAAATTAACTGATGAGTTTACTAAATGACTTAACGATTGTTTCTGAAAAGCCGTGGACTGGAAATAAACAGCTGCGATAGCTGCCTTTCAAAAAAGATGTAAAATATAACAATCTGGACAGCTATCATGTATTATGCCTGCTATTTTAGCCTAACAAAGAGTACACAAAAGAAATTAAACACTAGCATGTAGAGTACCCAGTCCAGCTTCTCTTGCATGCTGTAGGGATCTCTGGATTCAGATTTAGTAGATCAGGGATCACTCTCTTGCAGGAGTGAACTGAATAAATCATTGAGCAGTTTTTGACTAAGAGAACACATTTTTTTTTCATGAAGAGCAATAAGAAGCTTAAAAAACACTCACAATGTGGTGGTGGTTTTTAATGGTCATCTACCTTGTGCATTAATGGATACTTGAACACTCTCATACAGCCAAATTAAAGAAATTTCAAATAACATAATGTTTTATGAGAATGATCTTTCAAAATTACAGTATTTGCCTGGAAAGCTACAGCTATGACAAGCTATAGACTTAATCATCTGGTTAACCTACCTTCATCTAAAAGACTACTGACCTGTGAAGAAGGAAGGAATAAAATACAAATTACCACAGTTTTTTGGACTGCATTACAAAACCAGCACTCAAAAAGAATATAGGAGTGAATATATCATGATTGCCGTAAAAAACTTCATACAGTGTCTTTTAGGTGAAAAATGAGTTAAAATCCTCCAGAATCTGAGCACTACACATGTGGTTAAAAAAAGCCAAAAGGCCATTAAGATAATAGAGTACTGATAAATCAAACCAACTGAAGTTGTCTCAAAGTAAAATGAAGTTCAGTCACTGGTCCATGGCAAAATTTTGTTCACTGTAAAATTTTAGGACTCTGATGGAGGGCATGATTCTGCACCACAGTGTTTGATATCTGATTAGCACAAGTATAAGAGATGATGAAGAACATGAAGTCCGGAGGTGCTCCAGACTGCACGGTCAGCAAGGGAGATGGGAAGAGGATACAAGCATACAAAGAAAACACAAACACCAGTAGGGCGTAGTATTTTTTCCCTAAGTTGGTAAACAGCACCTGTGCCACCAGACCTGAGATTTATTGCCAAGTGGTGAGATACGCATGCTCCTGACCTGGGTATTTATGATACAGGACATTGATGTATGAAGAGCAGAAAAATGGGCCAACTGTGAGGGTGGTTGGCTTTGCAGTTCCCAGTTACCAACCACACACTCACCTGAGTCCAGCAGCCCAAAGTTACTGAACACTGCCAGTCCCAGTGACTCTCCACCTCATGCAGATAAGCCTTTAAAAACTGAGATATAACGAGTTTCAGGGAATTTGAGTGGAGTGAAACAGGGGTCAATATCACTGAAGAACAGAAGCCCCAGATCTATCAAAGTCAATGCTAAACCTCTGACTACTGTGAGGTCAGGATTTCTACTCACAGTGTGGAAGGCAATGTAAATATAAACACAATAATTAAATTTACAGATAGCAGTAAATAAGGAATTATTGCAAGTAAAAATGAGAGCCAGAAAACAATGCAAAAGATCCAGAGAGGGTAAAGATATGGGTAGGAAATAAAATCCTATTAATTATATAGCAGCTCATACTTCTGGAGCAAAACAAGTTCCAAACATAGTTATTTAGTAGCAAAGAAAACCAATAAAAGCGAAAAAGATCTCAGGTGAGCTTAGTGCAACACAGCAGGTGTCAACTTGTAATGTGACACAGCGGCAAAAAGCAAATCTGATTTCTGGGGCTGTATGGGACATGGCATGTCGGAGCACGCTGAGCTGATATTCCCTTTCCTATCCAGCTCTAACGTGACTGCAGGTAGCAGGGTGTCCAGGGACAGCAGTGAGACCTCAGAAATAAACACCTGAAACCCGGAGGAATGAGGCTAAACCACACAGTGGCACATACAACAGACAGGTACCCTATGGCAACTGACAGGAAAAAGGAACAAAAATCTCTTGACAGGTATTTTCTTATTTCTCACTGTTTCTAATTTCCATTTTAAAACAAAAGGATTATGCCTTACTATAGCTAATGAGAACAGAAACAGATGCAGTAGACAAGATGTATTATACAAGAGATATTAATCTTTCTGCTTCAAGGCATAAACCCAACACTAATTGATGGGATTAGTAAACAACAAATTCCCCTGAAGACAGGTTATTGTGCAGTCATTCATTACGAGCAATTTTCTACCTTCTCCTGGAGCAGGTGATGCGGCACCAGCAAAGCCAGGACCCTGGCCTAGACGAGTGCCTCCTGTAATGGAGTACTGTGATTTCTGCGTTACAGATCGCAGCAGATCCAGCATAAACACAGACACAGGGGAGCATATAGCACACAGGAGTTATCTCCTCTGAAGCAGAAAGATTTTTGAGCAGACATCTTCAAAACAGTGGGCCAGAAACCACTTTTAGGCTGTTATCTAAAGAAGAACCACAAACCCCAGACCCCTAAAACCCCACCCACATGTGCTTCACTTTAGGCTTGCAGCATTCTTGGGGCTACGTATTAGATAGGACCGGGCATTCAACCAGGCTAGTATGAATCTGAAGTCACTTTCCCGCAGGCACAAGAGATTTTGTTGTTTTACAAAGATCTGACAGACTAAAATTCAATCCCCTGTTTAGCATTCAAAGGCAGTAACAGTAACTGAAATGCTTTCAGGTATTTTTAGATGTTGTCCCATCTCACACTGCTTATCAAGAACACTCAACTTTTATTTAAAAGCAAACAAACTTTTATTCACTGTATCTGGTGCCTTCACAATCAAATTTGTGGTTTTTAATGGGAGTACTCATTCGAAACCATCTCCCTGTAATGAGCCAGACCCTATTCATTAAGGCAGCTGTCAGATAGCAGATGTGAGCATGACTAGAGAAATCTCTGTTCCTCAGTGGGTCTACCTTGTGTTCCCTGGCACCATGTGTAGATGTTACAGGCAATCACAGCAGCTCAGGAAGCGTAGGACAGAGGAGGTAGAGAGGAAAGGCTAAGTCATAGCAACAGATGGCAACCCTTCTACAGAGCTTAGCCGAAACTTGGAGGACAGACATTTTATTTCTCCTTTCATTGCTGGAGCTTTATTTTTAATATGTGTTCCTTCTTAAGTTTCAAACTTAATATACTGGACAGACCCTGGTTCTTCTGCCTGTCTGTATTTAGAACAAATATGTTCTGAAAAGGTTTCCTCCCTTTTTGCTCATGCTCTGGTCTTTTTTATTTTATTTTGAATTTTCAATTATAATGCCTGGCACTTCATGAAACTGTCTTCTGGAGCTGCAAAGTAATTTTGTTTATGCAACTGAGATACACCAAGAAGGTGGAGAAACAAGATGGGGAGGACTGCAATTTCTTTTATTTCTCATCACTAAACTTAGAGTTTACTGGTGAAAAAGGCAACATTACTCCTTGGATCAAAGTCATTGATCAGCTGCATGACTTTATATTAAAGTTTATACATAAACTGTGAAACCACCGATCCAAATCCTGACCAGGCTGACCCACCACTTCTCTTTTTAAGGTAGCTCATTTGGAAGTTGCACAATTTGTGTGTGTCTTCCATCACAACCTTCAGGATCATTGTTTGCTTCGTTCTTCAGGGTTGTCACAGTCTGTGGGCACGGTGTCATCACTCTCATTTGCATCATCTCCTGTGTGATGGATTATACAGGAATGTCCTTCACTGTGCCGTATTTAGTGCAGTTCTTGCCACTGATTACAGTATGCAAGAATAGCTCCACCTAAAGCTGTGCAAGCTCGGCAGGGGTTCACACGGGGAACGCGAGAACTGCCACACCAGATCAAACCAGTGGTCCATCAAGGCCCAGACCCCGTCTAGCACTGACCAGTGCCAGATGTTTTCAAAGGAAGCACACAGCACCACTAATGTAGCTCACAGATAAATTTGCTTTTTAACCCACGGCAGTCAAGAAAATCCTGAACGTTGGAGGTTTATATTCATACTTAAAGACTTAATAATCTTTAATCGTGTAAGACCTAGGCTCTCACAGATGCTCATGGGAACAGGGTCCTGCTAGGCACTGGTCACAACAAAGTGTTCATATTACAGGTGAAACCACAGTTCAGGAAGACACCCTTCCTTGCCTATCTGTCAGTGATTGTGCTGGTTTTAGTCGTGACAGAGTTAATTTTTTTCACAGTAGCTGTGTGATGCTCTGGTTTGGATTTGTGCCGGGAAGAGTACTAATAACACTGGTGTTCTTAGTTGTTGCTAAGGAGTGTTTGTACCTATTCAAGGACTTTTTCAGCTTCTGATACTGCACCTGTGTTCCCAACTTTCTCACTACAAGAGAAAGTTGTAGAGGAGGGGGACAGGTCAAACAGCTAACCCAAACTGACCAAAGGGGTATTTCATTCCACTGAACGATATGCTCAGTATATAAGATGATGGGGGTGAGCCAGGGGGCCATAGTTGTCAGTTAGTTAGCTGGTGAGTCGGTTGGCTTTCCTGGTCATTCTCTCACTCATAGGCCTTGCTCAGTCTCTGGTGCAAACTCCCTCAGATACTGCTGCAATTGCTCTTGGGCTCTC
>NW_010268654.1:0-592 GCF_000690775.1 Eurypyga helias
CACCAGCTAAGAAGACACATTATCAGTACTATTCTCAGTGTAAACCCAGGAACAAAGCTTCCTACCAGACACTGTGAAGAGAGCTAACTCTTTCCTGGCTAAACCCAGCACACTGGGAAAATTTTTAAATGAAAATTTTCCAAATAATAAATCAATAGCTATTGATAAAAGAGATCAGAAACTGAAAATGTTTCTAAACTCCAGTTAACTAGATCTATGGCCAGACCAGAAATGGTGATGAGATGTTAGTACTCTACTGAATTTTTGACAGAAAATGCTGTTGCAAATTCAAGATCATTAAAGTGGCTAGTACATATAGATCAAGATGTAATTCAGTATAAGGAGGTAATGAAGGAGATAATCAAAGGCATGGTTATAATACAGAACTACAAAGAACTGATGATTCTCTCATTAGCTTTCAGAAGTAAATTAACATGCAAATTATTATTAATGCTTTCCAGTGAAACCATGATTGGTTTTTTATATTGTACTATCTTATTTTATTTACCTCAATAAAGGCAGTGTAATTCACAATCAAACGCAGTATAGTAAGTTCATTATATAAATGCTTGATCACACTGTAGTTATTCAC
>NW_010268654.1:782-5247 GCF_000690775.1 Eurypyga helias
AAAAGCTGCACATGCAAGCAAAGCAAAACAAGGAATTAATTCACCACTGCCCTTTGGCAGGCAGGTGTTCAGCCATCTCCAGGAAAACAAGGCTCCATGACACATACTGGTTACTTGGGAAGACATGTACCATCACTCCATGATGAGCATGACATCATACGGTATGGGATATCCCTTTGGTCACTTGAGGTCAGCTGTCCCACCTGTGTCCTTTCCCAACTCCTTGTGCACCCCCAGCCCACTCGCTGGTAGGGTGGTGTGAGAAGCAGAAAATTCCTTGACTCTGTGTAAGCACTGCTCAGCAGTAAAGAAAACCCCTGTATTATCAACACTGTTTGATCACAAATCCAAAAATAGCCCCATACCAGATACTGTGAAGAAAATTAATTCTGTACTGTCCAGACCCAGTACAACCTCCACCATTTATGCCATACCATATATGTCATGCTCAGGCCCCACACTATACAAGGTGAAAACCATTCTAGACACCTGCCTATCTTCTCCCACACACTCTGCCACCCATGACCACACTACCTCAAGGCATATCCCTGTGTGATATCGCTATATTATTTGATAAACTTAGGAAAAGCCAGAAAGAGATTCTTGAGCCACACTGATATGAGCATTCTGATTACCAAAGGATGTTCAAAGTACTAAGGAGTTATTGCAACAAGACAGAAAACGTCTACTCTACATAGAAAACATCTACACAGAAAACATCTATGAAAGCAGGGAGGTTTAGATTAGCTATCAGGAAGAAATGCTCCCTGTAGAGGGTGGTGAGGCACTGGAACAGGTTGCCCAAAGAAGCTGTGGATGCCCCATCCCTGGAAGTGTTCAAGGCCAGGCTGGATGAGGCTTTGAGCAACCTGGTCTAGTGGAAGGTGTCCCTGCCCATGGCAGGGGGGTTGGAACTAGATGATCTTTAAGGTCCCTTCCAACCCATACCATTCTATGATTCTATGATTCTACTCCACAGAAGTGGAAAGTGCCATTCTTTCTTTCTTCCCATATTGGCTCTTGGAAGAGAAGAGGGAAAACATGTAATTGTTCTTTGTTTGCACAAGATGGTTCTCGAATTATTGGGACAACAGCAATGCTAGGCACAAATTCCAGATATGATGAAGCACTTACAATTCTCAAAAATGCTTTAAGATGTCCTTTCTATTGAAACAAAGGAAATTTACATAGCAGCTATGGCTACCCACTTTTAAATGAGAAAAGAAAAAGTAACCCCAAGTTACAACCTCTGCAACTATTCTGTCTCATGACAAGAAAATAACAAAGATAAGTGAGATATTCCTCACAAAGAAGGCTTGTCAAGGCATCTGTCTACTTTGTATAATACTGATGATAACCAATCTGAGATTCAATGTCATATCATTTAATATGAAAAATTGTTAGCCATGTGCCAGCGGCTAAGCTGTATATCTGTCATAGATACATAACGTTTTAAGAGCCTCCTTAAGCAATGAAATACATCTGTTGTTGTAAATGAAGATTAAAAGTAATCATTTCCTGTATGATCAGATTAGAAGTTCAGTCAATGAATCATGATAACCCAAGGTTAAATATGCTTTGTAATGCAAGACTATTGATCACCCTGTATTTCATGTTGGTATAATACCACTCCAGTGGTCTTAAAATAAGAAAAAAAGTGGATGCAGACTTGCTTAGACAGATTTTGACAAAAACAGAGATGTAGGAAAGGGTATGATGTTTGGGGGTTTTGTTATTGTTGCTTTTAAAGCGTCAATGTTCACAGTCTTCCCAGGTCAACCTGGGATCTTAAATTCTCAGCTTGTACCATAGATGGGGTCACACACCAAGTGCATTTGTAAACTTCTAAATTAAATTACCATCTCCACAAGAGATCCCAATTCCTTAAACAGCATGCAGCTAACAGATTACTGGAGCATTACTGCAAGGGACAAGCAAAGTCTAAGTATCAACTCCAATAGCAGAATCCTATGGAAATAACAATTTCAGCAGTACGACATACGGGTCACAAATGAGGTAAGTAAACCCAAAAAATCATTTCAAGGCAAGTGTTTCCCTCAGCACTCTCCTACAGACTCTGAAACTGAGATTAGTGAAATGGTGTATTTTACTGAATCCCTAGAGTGTCATCATTTAATAGTATTTCACAGCTACCGTACATCATCACATTACATTATACTCTCACTGTTGCCATGCAAACTACAATACCATGAAGTGATAACATAGTGTAATGAGACATACAATCCAGTGTAATGTGATATACAAGAAAGTCAATGCAGCATATCTCCAAAATTACCCTCATTTAAAGGGAAACCCAATGAATTTTTCATATAAATGTACAGGTCATTCAGTTTCTCCATTTTTTTCGATGTGTTTAATCTCTGTGCATCTTGATACTTCCACAGAGAACTTTAATATTGTAGTCAAAAGCAATCATATTTTGCTAAGAAAGCTGAAATCACAAAATGAAAACCATTTTGTATGCAACTTTCTGAAAGAACTTTAAAAGTCTTTGAAATAATGCTTTTGCAAATAAGGAGCTGAAGCAATCATATAGGAGCCTCGCGTCTTTGAGAGTTTGTATACATGACTAATAATTTTATTATGTCCACAGAACTGAAAATCAGGTTGGTTGGTTTTTCAGTTTACTTGTCTTGCAAGAGGTGAGGACACTGAATACATCCGGCAATGTAAGGAACACAGGCAGTGTAGCACCTTGCATTGTGATGTACAACAGCTGTATGAAGACAGGAAGACATGTATTAGGGTAATCTAAGGACCAGCTTTAAGTTGAAGAAACCTGCTAGTTTTCTCCATGCACATGTACGTACTGATATCCTTATACTTTGGTTATCCCCTGTGTACGTTTGAGGATAGATTATCTAATCTTTCCTAACTGTTGTTGGAGATGTAAGGAAGGGAATTACTGTCTTTGCAACAGCAAGAGTCAGTCAAAAACAAGTAATAAAGCTTCTCAAGAAAAGCTAATAAGGAGAAAATTAGTTACAGATGGGTCTCTCTACACACAGTGGGACTCTCCAAAGAAAAACATTCAAGTATAACCAAATTAGAGAAAGATTATACTAACATTACACTCTTATGGAAGTACAGTTATCACTTGAAAGGAAGACTAGATGAGATCAGCCTCACACAACACACACTCCAGTAGATCTCTCCTCAGTAGATGGGTAAGTTAGCTGATTTTGTTGTAGCAAGATGAATTATTTGCATTTTCATTTCTTAAAATCTGCAGTAAAACTGTCCGCCCAGCTAGCCTAAAGAATCTGCAGCAGATTCACACAGAGATACCCTCTTCCAGTTTACAAAGCTAGGTGTTTGCCACCTTCTGTCAGCTGAGAAAGGAAGATATAAATAGCAAAGAGGAGAGAAAACTGTGTCCCTATCCACCCCACAGCCACCTCCTGCCTTCACACATGTGAAGAGGTTTCCTTCCACATACACCATTTCAGTGAGAATCAGAGGGTCAGCAGCAGGACAACAAGAAATAGAGTTTAGCCTAGGGAAGCTTGTTCTGTGGCTGTTAAAGATTCATTTAACATCAACATTATAATACAGATTAAGTTAGAATATGTTTCAGGGGAAAAAAAATCAAAAAGTGAATCCAGTTTTCAACCTCTGTAAAGAAAATATTCAGTGTCCTTGAACACACAAAGTAATATTTTCATAGCATTTTCACATTTTAACTCAGTCTTTTAACAGCTCCTAAATATCTATTTTACTAATTTGAAATCATGAGAGGATTTGCTAATTCTTGCTGTTCTGCAAAACTTGTATAAGTAGCACTAAATTTGAACCAGATTTTCTGAATCTTGCTGAGACATATTAATTTGGTATTATTACTGTCAAGACTGAAATATGCTCCTAAACATGCTGTTTCACATCACAAAACTTCACAGATGAACTGGCATTCCATTACATCAAACTAAGTTATCTGCAATTTAAAATAATCAATAAAAATTACTATTTTAATTAAATTTAAAACTGCCTGTTCTCCATAAGAACAATCTCAAAACACTTTCCCCACCCTAGAAAATTCAGAGTGATTATGAATAGTATTCTGTCCTTTACTAATATTTTTTTCAAATGTCAGGAATATAATGCTGTTTCAAAAAATTCATGTTTAGAAAAAATTTTTGATCCATTTATTTACAGTTATTAGTGGGGTGGGTGGTTTGGCTGATTTTTCATTTTCTTTTTGCTTTATAGAGTTAAAGTTGATAGTTTAATTAAATATAATAATTTACATATTCAAATATTCAGATTAAAATATGTTGGGATGGACAATTACAGAAAAAAAGTGCAGCCAGAGGCTGGTGCTGCTCCAAAGCTTACTCATGTCATGCAGATTACAAAGCCAGTGGTCTGCCATAAGAAAAAGAAGTCCTCTAAGACTTATCATGACTTCAACATCAGATTTGGAAAAAAAAGTAATACAAATAGAGAA
>NW_010268655.1:0-1286 GCF_000690775.1 Eurypyga helias
TAACACATTCAGGGGATAAGATATTAAAATAATTTACATATTCAAGCGATCATGTAGTTTCGATATTCTTAAGTCTGCGTTCACACAGGTGCTTCTTTTGTCCCTTGTCCTGAGCCTGGGTGTGCACAGGCTTCTTTTGTAAAGACACAAAACTGGTGTTCCTCTCAGTTGAGATAGAGTTAAGTTTCTTCACGTAGCTAGTATGAGGGGCTGTTTTGGATTTGTGCTGAGAAGGATGTCAATAACACTGAAGTTTCTAGTTGTTGCTAAGCAATGTTTGTATCAAGTCAAGGACTTTTTCAGTTTCTCATACTGCCCCTGTGTTCCCAGCTTCTGCTCTACAAGAGGATGGGAGGAGACACAGCCAGGACAGCTGACCCAAACTGACCAAAGGGACATTTCATGCAATCAAGCATCATGCTCAGTGTCTAAGTTGGGGGGAATAAGCTGGGCAGCTGTCTTGGTCTGGCGCTCTGGCTCATACTCTCTCTGGCTGTTGCTGCTTGGGGACTGGCTGGGCATCAGTTGAGGGGTGGTGAGCAGCTGTATCATTTGGGTTGGTGGTTTTTTTCCATTATTTTCATTACGTAGTAGTAGCATTATTTGCATTACATTTTTATTAGTAATATTAGTATTACTAGCATTGCTAGTAGTATTAGTATCATTATTTTATTTAATTTCTTTTCAATTATTAAACTGTTCTTATCTCAACCCACGAGTTTTCTTCCCTTTACCTCCAATTCATTCCCCCATCCCACAGGGGGAGGGAAGAGGTGAGGGAGGTTGTGTGGTGCTTGCTTGCTGATGGAGGTTAAACCACGACACAGCTATATACTGCTCAGGTAATTTTTGTTTTCCAAGGTGTTAAAACACTACTAGGCGTTCAGTGTCAGTTTAGCTCTGTGTGAAAACCCTGGAGAAATTAAGGAGGTTTTGTTTGCCCTGCAATCTATTTGAGTCTTTTGTTTGGTGTGGCCATTGCAGTATGACATGAATCCAAAGGACCACCTTGCACTGCTGAGGACAACAATTTCTCACGCTGGAAAAAGTGCCAGCACCAACTTTGTTTTAATTAAATAAATACTAATACAGTTTAGATTAATTCACTCCTCAAATATTATGTGTAAGTGTTGATGGACACACAGAACTAAAGTAATTGTTATTTAACATGACTGTCATGTTGACTAAATATAATTACCCTGGTAAAGACAGAAATTACAGATGGTCAGGACTACTGTCATTAATATTTCATTCTGTTTACGTGGTTTCACCGTAACTCAGGAATG
>NW_010268655.1:1326-60931 GCF_000690775.1 Eurypyga helias
ACTGCATAGTTGAAAATGGCTTTAATATGGAAATGGAGTTGTATTCTAATGGTTTCTTAACTACTCCAACCCGGGTGTCCTGGTTTCAGCGGGGTTAGAGTTAATTTTCTTCCTAGTAACAGATTTATGCACTAGGAAAATCGGTGGTGTTTTTCAAATAACAGTTCCTGGAATCCTCTTTCACTTTTTAAAGGGATCTTAAGAGTAGTGGAGGGAGCTGCTGGCTAGGCTTGCCAAAAACTCATTTTGTGTTGCTGAGTATCATAAAAGTACCTAGAAAAATGGCAATTAATTATTGCTAGGTCTAGGGAGGGTAGTACAGCTGTGTAATGAACTGTGTGTCGTGTCCCCCCCCAGCAAATGCTGCTGGTTTTGTGTGAGTTTGTGCAGTCTGGGTGCTATGGGGTGTGCTGAGCACCAGGTGTTTCCCCTCACAGCTTTGTTTGTTAGGGGCCCTTGTTCTCTTTCCCGACTGCCTTTGGTTGCTGACCTCCTGCTTGGCTGCCCTCAGAGGGAAAAAAAGGAAAGCTTAAATCAGCGAGCACTACAGTAGGGGTTTGGGGCAGTGTGTTGGTGTACAGCGAGATCATTTCCGAGCGGTGGGATTCTGCAGATCGTCTCATTAATGAGGGTGGGATGTGGTGCAGTAAGTAACGCTGCCGGTGTGTTTTGCTGGGGTAAGCCCTAGAGTGAAAACACTCCGTGCTGAGTCCTGTTGATTCTGCTGCCGTGAGCTAAATCCCTGCGGTGGGAGTTGGACTGAAATGGCGACAGCAAGCGTCCCGGCTGCCGTGCTTGATGGGTCGCTGTGGCTGCGCTTGTAATGGAGTTGGGGGTGCATGGCAAGAGCGTGCTTACCAGGGAACCTGCTCCGCCGGTGAAACCAGTGAGTGCTGCTGTATTCCCTGTGTTTCAGACTAGAAAGTGATATAGCTTAAGGTTGGGGAGATAAACACACAATTTTTACTGAGCAAAGGGCGAGATGGTTGACGTAAATTGTGATGTGCAGACTCTCCCTGAATGAGCTGCGCTGCTGCTCCAGATAAGAGGCTGGAAGAAAAGGCAGCAGAGATCCTTCAGGAAGTATTTGTGGAGGGGAGAGGGGCAGAGCCTCCCTGGCATGTTATGGCTTCTACAGGGCTACTCTGCTGTCCTCAAGTTATTTTAATTCATTTTTAGAGCAGGTTAATATGCTGCATTCAGTTTTACCTAAGAGCTGACCATGCATATATGTACATGACAGTGCTGTCTAGCTGATGAGTCCAGGTTTGTACCTCCAAGAGAGCCAATTTCTGTCTGGAAGAGCTGACAGTAAGCCAGAAGAGAGAAACCCAGATGGATATGAATTGACTAAAGGCCCCCTGGTATCTCCATATTGTCTCTCCTTCCTGTTCATGATGTTGGGAAGCTTTGCCCTTTCGTTCTTGGGGTAGGCTGTTGTCCTGGCTTTGGCTGGGATCATTTTCATAAGAAACTAGGAGGGAACACAGCTGGATAGCTGACCCAAGCTAGCCAAGGGGTCATGCTCAATACATAAATGGGGGGAGCTGGTGGTGGGGAAGGGGGATCTTGGCTCGGGAGTGGGCTGGTTGTTGGGTATCAGGTGGTAAGCGATTGTGTTGTGTATCAGTTACTTTGTATATATATTTTTTTCTATTAGTAGTGTTGTTATTTCCTCTGCCCTTGTGTTCTGTTAAACTGTCCTTGTCTCAACTTTTGATTCTCCTTCCCATCCCACTGGTGGGTGGGGAGGAGTGAGTGACCGGCTGTGTGGTGCTTAATTGCCATCTGATCCTAAACAGTCCTTTTTGGCACCCAATATGGTTTAACCCCAGCTGGCAACTAAGCATCATGCCGCCGTCCCCTCACTCCTGTCCCTGGTGGGATGGGGAGGAGAAAATATAAGGAAAGGCTTGTGGGATGAGACAAGGACAGGGAGGGATCACTTACCTGCTGTGGTCATGGGCAAAACAGACTTGGCCTGGGGAAGAAAAATCAATTAAAGTAGTTACCAACCAAATCAGAGTAGGATAATGAGAGATAAAAACACCTTCTCCACACCCCTCCCTTCTTCCCAGGCTCAGCTTTGCTCCCCATTTCTCCTCCTTTTCCCCTCCAGCAGCACAGGGGTACAGAGAATGGGGGTTGTGGTCAGTCCATCACACCTTGTCTCTGACACTCCTTCCTCCTGAGGGGAGAGGATCCTCACACTCTGCCCCTGCTCTAGCGTGGGGTCTCCCACAGGAGGCAGTCCTCCACAAACTTCTCCAATATGGAGAACTTCTGCTGGGAACCTCTGCTCTGGGCACCTCCTCCCTGCCTTTCCCCACTGACCTGGGGGTCTCACACCCCACTTGTCTCTCTGCAAATTTTCTTTGTTTTCTCCTCTTAAATATGTTAATCACAGAGGCACTGATTGGTTTGGCCTTGTGTGAGGTGGGTCAGACTTGGAGCTGGGGAAGCTTCCAGCAGCTTCTCACAGGAATCACCCCTGTAGCACCCCCCTCCCCTACCAAACACCCCCACAAACCCAGCACACTGTAGGCAGAGTTACACTCTGCCAGACCTGCCTCTCTGCTTTGCGTGGAGCTGGCTCTGAACATCTGCAGCTGCTGTTGCTTGGTGTGGTCCAGCAGTGCTCGTGTTTCAGAAGAGCCTGGTCCTTCACAGAGGTAATGTGGATGTTGCTTATCCAAACTGATTCATAATCCACGTGTGCTAGATGCAGACGATGGAGAACTGGCAGTGTTTTTGTGAAGGAACTCGCAGATTCTTTGTTTCTTTTCCTCTTGGGCTATGGCTGCGGAAAATACTTCCTTTCAAAAAATAGATGCGTTTATCTGTAGGTAGGGGTGTCGCACAGTCTGAGCATCCCTGCTGTTCACCCTGTGTTTCTGCTACGCATGAGCAGTCTGGTGGCTGGAAGGAGCTGAAAGTTGTTGCTTACAGACTATTTGTATAATTTTAAGGTGATCAGTGATGTCTTATAACAAGGAAAATAAATCATTCTAACTGGATTGCATAGGTCAGCTATGAACAGATGCTGAGCAAGGGTGAAGTGAGTGAGAGTGAAGGTCTCTGAACCTTGTGTGCACTGCGTCTAGGGTGGATGTGTTCCAGAAATTCCGAAAAAATGGTGGTGGTAGGCTTGCATCCCAACAGTTTCCTAGGTAAGAACCATCAGACTTAACTTCCTCTGAAACATGAGATCACTGAACCAAATTGTAGGAAAAATAACACAGTTTTTTTTTGCCAAGATCTTTTAAAAAGATTCATTTGCACTTAACAGCTTGTGAGTATTAATCTGTATGGTTTGGAGAGACTTAACTTCTGTCCTTTGTCAGAAGGCCAATGTTTGGGCAGAGTTAAATACACTGAAATTGTGTCTTGGCCCAGAAGGCAAAGAAACAAAGGGGTGACAGCTGAGAGCCAAGAAGCATTCTGGCTCCTAGTTAGATTTTTGTGGGGGTTTTTTTTGGTGTGGTTGTGTTTTGTGTGTGTGGTTTGGTTTGGGGTTGGGTTTTTGGTTTTTAATGGTTATGCTGGTTTCAGGCAGGAAAGAGCCGCTTTTCGTCCCAGTGCAGATGACTGGCCCAGGGTGGTGGAGGGAGTGTGTCATTCCATGGTACATCAGGCTCAGGGCATGTGCGTTGAGAGGCGAGAAGTGGCCTGGGAGGGGTGTTAAGACTTGGGCTAGCTTGACAGCTGGTCGTGAATTCCTTGTGTTGCTTTGTGTCACGGTTTAATCCCAGCTGGCGGCTCAGCCCCACACGGCCACAGCCTCACTCCCCCTGCAGTGGGAAGGGGAGAGAATTGGAAGAGTAAAAATAAGAAAACTTTTGGGTTGCGATAAAGGCAGTTTAATAGGTAAAGCAGAAGCCTCGCACACAAGCAAAGCAACACAAGGAATTCATTCCCCACTTCCCATGGGCAGGCAGGGGTTCAGCCATCCCCAGGAAAGCAGGGCTCCACCACGCGTAACGGTGACTTGGGAAGACACACACCATCCCTCTGAACATCCCCCCTTTCTCCTTCTTCCCCAGCTTTATATGCCGAGCATGACACCACATGGGATGGAATGTCCCTTGGGTCAGTGGCGTCATATATGCTGAGCATGACACCACATGGGACAGAATATCCCTTGGGTCAGTGGGGTCAGCTGTCCCAGCTGTGTCCCCTCCCAGCTTCCTGTGCCCCCCCAGCCTCCTTGCTGGTGGGGTGGGGTGAGGAGCAGAAAAGGCCTTGGCTCTGTGCAAGCACTGCTCAGCAGTAACGAAACATCCCTGTGTTACCGACACTGTTTCCAGCCCAAATCCCAAACACAGCCCCACAGCAGCTACTGTGAAGAAAATTAACTCCTGCCTCGGCCCAAACCAGCACACTTTGCTTGTGCATATGGCTTTTGCTTTACCTATTAAACTGTCTTTCTCTCCACCCGTGAGGTTCCTTGCTTTTACCCTTCTGCTTCTTACCTCCATCCCACTGGGGGGAGTGAGCGAGTGGCTGTGTGGGGCTGAGTTGCTGGCCAGGGTTAAACCACAGGCAGGAATGGCTAAATACTACATCCCCGGTACTCTCCCAGTGTATTTTGCAAGGCTTTGTTCGTTGTTTCAAGCCTTTACTTGGGCAAAGGCTCATATTGGCACAGTTTAATTGAAGGATTTATAGGTAACTATAATATTAACTGATCTGGAAGTTCTTTTTTAGCAATATGTGATTAAGATTAATAGATATATCATAAGTGGTGCTCTGGCAACCAGCTTATAATTGTACAAAGGATGGTTTTTAAATTGGCCCTTTTTGTGTAGCATGTTAGTAATGGGTGAGGTTACTTTTTTTTTCATCAAGGCTTTGCACTGAGGATTTACATTGAGCAATGATGTTATCACATGCTTGTTAAGGGCTGGATCTTGGAAAAGCAGTCAGGTTCATGAGATCTACTGAACCATAGCCTACTCTTCCTACTAATAAACACTGTCCCAGTGGTATAGGTAAGAGTAGTGGAGAAAACTGTTGTTTGAAAGGGAGAAACTGGTGAAATGTGGGGAAAAAGAAACTATCTTTCATCTGTGTCTTGCTGTCTTGTGGGTAAGAAAAAATATTCTTGTGCTGCTATGGTGCATCAGGATGTCTCTTGGATCCATATTAAGAACTGATCTGGCACCATGCAAACTGGTTAAAGAATGGGTATCCTAAAAATATAAGGGGCTATGACATTACAATTTGGCAAACCCCTTCCAAATTAGAAGATTAGTCCAATGATAACCTAAACCACCTCCCAATTCAGGTGCTTTTCTGAGATACTGAGGCTGTGGCCTTACATGCAGCAGGAAGGTAGCTTAGGATGTGCTGTCCTCTCTTGAGCCAGGAAGCTGTCTGTGGGGCTGTGCAGTGAATCAAAATGGGACCCGGTCCAGTGCTTCTTGTCACTGTTCCCTGGACAAGTCCCCTGACTTGATTTGCTGTGTGCCTATGGATCAGAAACCACCTTCTAGGGATGGGAGCAATTCTTCACTGGGGAGAGATCCTGAGCTGGCACTGCTTTGATGTGCTTGTGCATCCTCAGCCTTCAGCAGATCACTAGAATTTCTTTGTTCTGTTTTCTGGACAAGGTATCTCTTCAAAATAGAAAATAAGTTTACTCTTGCTTTTACACAGCCTGATTTTTCACCTAGAATGTGGTAGATGTGTATGTTTGTGCCACTGCTCACTTGGGAGCTGTTGAAATGATGCAGAAGAGCTGCATCAGACAGTAGAGACGAGACATGGGAGAAATGGGAAATGTGTTATTTTATATTTAATCTTTAATATTGGATTGTTAAAAAGGCTAAATGCTATCATGTTTAAAATCACTGTCAGCATCCCAACCCTAAAGGATTTTCAGAGATTTTCTTGAGAACTGTATTAGGTATCAAAAATCATGACTCAATGAAGTTTGATTTATTGAGGTCACATCATAATTTCCCTTTTCCTTCTGAATTCCCACCAGCAATAAGATGCTCTTCTTCCTTTGGAGGATAACCCCAACAGCCTCTGCCTCCCCATCCCCAGCTGACCCTCTGTGCTGGTTGTAGTCAGAACAGAGTTAATTTACTTCACAGTGGCTGCTCCGAGGTTATGGTTTTGGATTTGCCCTGAGAATAGTACTGGTAAGGTGTGCTTTATTTGGTGCTGGGCAGTGCTTTCACCAATTCAAGGTCTCTTTCAGCTTCTGATACTTGCTGCATTCACAGCTTTCTCACTACAGGCAGTGTGAGGGGACACACAGCTCAGACAGCCGACCCAAACTGACCACAGGAGGATTTCATTCCGTAGCACGTCGTGCTCGGTACATAAGCGGGGAGTGGGCTGAGGGGGGGTATAGCTACTTTGCTTGCTCAATTGCTTACTAGCTTGCTAGCTTGCTTGTTTGTTAATGAGTTGGTGGGTTGGTTGTCTTTCCTGGTGGTGCTGTCACTCATGGGATTCTCTTGGGCTCTCTTGACTCTTGGTACTTAAGACTTGGCTGTGCTTCGGTCAGCGGGTGGTGAGCAATTGTTTAGGATTTTTATTTTCTATCACTTTATTATTAGTGTTGTTAATATTAGTATCACTATAATATTAACTTATATTCAATTATTAGATAGCTCTTATCTCATGAGCTTTCTTGTCTTTTCCTCCGATCCATCTTCGCTGGAGGAGGGGGTAGGTGAGTGAGTGACTGTGTGGTACTTCACTACGAGCCCAGGTTAAACCACTAGCAGTTGTTTACTGAAGTAGTTGAAGAGCTGTGATGCCTTTGTATTCACTACTGAAGTGTAGCTCCTTTTCCAGGACCTGTTTGCCTACTCTTCAGTGTAGCTGGTGGAGCTCATGAGGGGTTTGAACACCAGCATCCTCACACAGCTGCTGACCCTGCTGCAGTGTTTATCCATAACGCACCTTTAAACCTGGTCACACCTTGCCGGCCTGTCTGGAGAGCCAGAAGGCTGCTGGATGTCTGTTGTGAGCTTGCAGTGTTGCTAGCTTTCCCTGCATGCCCCCCACCTCCAGTTTTAGTCTGAAGTGCTCTAAGTCCTATCAAAAGAGCAGTTGGTGCAGTTTTTTGAACGTCAGCGTGCATTATCATGTGTAGTGGTTATTTGTGCTGCCCCGACCTGTCTGCACATCTGACGGGATACACGTCCCCTTTGAAAACTTGAGCCACGCTATGTGTCCAAGTTCTACAGGAGCAGCAGGATATCTCATCGAGCTGTTGCGGAAGGTCTCCTTCACCTGAGCTATCTTGACTTTTGAGGTGGTTTTTCTCAAGACTTGCACAGGGAGTTGTAACAGTGAAGTCTCTTCCAGTTCTCTCCTTCTCCAGGCGTGTCAGGTTATTGCTTTAGATATGTGTAAACAACACAAGTTGCAACACTCCGATAGAAAAACGTGCTCTTAGCAGCTGCTGAGACATCATTCCCAATTCCTTCTTGTATAGACAGTTCTGCCAGCAGAAGCTTAAACAAGTCGTGAATATTACTTATGTCTTAAATTGAAAGCCTCCTGAATGACATAGAAAAACTAGGTTTAAATCTCTTTTTTTCTGTCACTGCTGAAATTCAGTTTTTAATTTTAGCACCTTAATTGGGGCTGCTTAACTTTGGAGTTAATCCTACAGCTGAAGAATATGCTGATAAAAACGTTGCATTCTGGTTACTGATACTCTGGTTTCTGAGGCCATGATTTTGGGGCAGGGTGGGGGTGACTTGTTTTGAGCCAGAGCATGATAATGGCAGGAAGGATTGTTCTGATACTTGTCATAACTGTGATTTGCCATTTCTTTTCTGTATGTTAATGCCAGTGGTTTTTGCTGTGTTTTTCTGGACTGATGGAGTTGCAAACATGCCTAGAAAGAAAAATCAGTGTAAATTAGCTAATCAATTAATAAGCATCTTTTCTAGGTGCAAAGGGCTCCTGGTCTAGTCATGGCACAACATTTTTACTTGAATGTTTAGCTTCAGCTTTGAATGAAAAAGCAGGAAGCATGGAAGAAGAGTGAGCATTGCCTCCTCTTAATGTATCTGTATATTTGCTTGTTTGTGTCTGGCAGGCTGTGTTCTGCGTTCTCTGAATTTTTTTTTCTTTGTTTTCATAAGAGAGGTTTTAGTTTTCTTGTGCCGTTGCGTGTATCTGAACAGTTTTTGTATTTCATTTCGTAGGAGGAAAATGGCCCAACCTAGCGCACCAGCAAGGTCCATCCATGATGAGGACTCCCGTGACAGCGGAGTGGTGGTTACGTTCCTCATGTCAGCACTTGAGTCAATGGTTAGTAGAGAAGTTCAGCAGCTGCATTGTAACTCTGTCTTGGCATGTGCAGGATCACACCAGTGTATTGCCTCCCACTGAGGAGCAGGAAAGGTGTAATTTTATATCTTTACTTTATTGCGTGATGTCCAACCAGCTGTAACTGTCTCTTTGCTTGTGGAAAGTCACGCTAACAGTCGTCTTAAGTGTCATCATGTTTCCTGTTGTGGTGTGGTGGTTTTAAAAATTATAGGTTCAAATAAACAAATGGGAAATATTTATTGATTGCTCAGTAGAGCGTGGTTGAAAAGCAAGAGTGTGTTCTGGTCTTTGTCATCTGAGTGAATACAGGGCCTTGAGGCTGATGCCTTGTCCTCAGCTGCTGTACCAGTTCAGCAAGGCTTGTGCAGGAAAGAGTTTTTTCTTTTTTTAAGCTGGCATGTCAGCTGTTTTGTAGAAGTTACCTAATGGTTGTGTGGCAGGATTTAAGGTTGGCCATGGCTGTGAGTGGAAATGCCTCTCCCATTTTTTTAAAGCTGAGACACTGTCAAAGATGTGGTCCATTGAAGTTGTTTTCTTAAATGATGAGCAAGAACAAAAGCTTTCATTTGTAGCAATGAAACTTTTCAGTGGGATGGCTGTGAGAGAATTGATTGCTAAGCGTTGTTTCCCAGTGGGTATGTGCAGTTCCTGTAAGTTTTGTGTCGCTCCTTCCTCCCATGCTGCGGTTGTTGGTGTCTTCATAGGTTACAACAAACTCTGATCTGAATTTCTAGGAGAAATTAACTTTTTGTGATCACTTCTTGGTGATCTCACTAATTTCCTTAGGATCTTTGCTCTCTCCTAGTGCTGCAGGCTTCCTGCCTTACTCTGCCAGGAATTACTCCTGGCAGAACACACATAGGTGTTCATGGCAAGGTGCAATCCTTCTGCTCAGGAGGAATTCACCTGAGCACAGCAGGCAGGACAAGGCAGACTGCAGGCAACCTTCCTGCTTGCAACCACACCTTGCTGAACAGAACATGACGTGTGATCAGTACTCCGTGAGTGAACAAAACTCCTATATGCTGTGTTGAAAGTTGGAGTAAGACACTGAATATGATTATCTAACGGGGAAGTGATAATTTCCCATGGATTGATGTCATAAATCATTTTAATTAAAACCAGTGTAATCTCTGAGTCTAGACAAGGCCTTAATTTAATGAATGCATCTACAGTGCTTTTAAGATTCCTGATGAAAAGCACTCCAGCTGTATAAATTATCCTTCACTAATGGCTGATGTTATGTTACTTGCAGTACCTTCTGAACGGTGGATACTGCCAGCAGAAGTAATAACTGTTTTACATGATACCACATACTTTTCCATCAACTGTATTCTTAGCTATGGTAATAAAAGCCTTTTGTTTTTCTTCTTATAGTGTAAACAACTTGCCAAGTCCAAGGCAGAAGTTGCCTGTATTGCTGTATATGAAACAGATGTGTTTGTAGTTGGAACTGAGAGAGGAAGAGCCTTTGTCAATTCTAGGAAAGATTTCCAGAAGGATTTTGTTAAATACTGTAAGTTTCAATGTTGTATTTTTGTATTTCACAAGCTGCTTAATGTGTACTGCACAACACTAATAACTTTGGGGAGCAATGTTCTGATTATTATGGCTACACGCTATAATTATGTTGGCTATGGCAAATCCAGTGGTTTAAGAACATAAAAATGATCAGTAACAGTGGTCTTGTTGGAAGTGTTATTTCAACTGTGACTGGAAATGTTTATTTTCTCTTAGATAACATGACAAACTAGTACAATAACGAGTATTAGGCTGTCCACCCTCACAACACATCCTGCATTTCCTAGTGCGTGTTAATTTTGATTTGTATCCTCGCCTTCAAGTCTTTTCTATTTATGGAGGCTCGGCAGGACATTGAACAGGTAGCTGACTTCTGTCAGCTTAGATGGTCTTGGTGCTTCACTCACACGAAAAGGCTGTGGAGTAATCCTTTGGTCTTTAAGGATGTGCAAATAGGATTCTGAGTAGTTCAGCAAAAGCGCCTACTTGGACTTTGGGCTGTTTGGTGGTATCACATACACTATACTGAGATCCTGGCCAGCTGGAAAGCAGCCTGAACACTCCGGATACGCTTTCATCAGAAGTGAGGCCTTTGCTCACTTCAGGAGATCTCATCAGCAGTGAATACTAGTGGTTGCTGCAGAGGAATTCCTATAGAGGAATTTGTGGCACTGGCTGGAGTCATCCTCCATGGAAAAGTGCATATGGACACTACAGCCCTGAAGTCCAACTGTTTGAAGGCAGCAACTTCCTTTGTTTGTTTGCCTGTTATTATCTGTCTTATGCTGTTTCTTACTGACAAGAGGGACATGCACTCCAAACTGTCTGACTTACAAATTTTTTTTTCAAACTGGAAGTATTTTGAAATAAAACAGTCAATACTTGTGATTGAGATTACAAAAAATGTTTGCATCCTCCATTGCATCACCACAGGTGCAATTAGTTCCAATAAGGGCAATAATAAAAGCAATGCTACCAGTACGGCCAGATCTACGAAGCAACTTAGGTACCTAAATTAAAAATCTAGAGCAAGGCTTCTGAAAGTCTCCAGGACATCTACCTGTAGGCATCTAAATAGCTCATAAATCCATATTTTTGTCTGGAACTGTGTTCTGTTAGTTCTCTTTATCCAAAAAGCACGGTGTAGAAATAAATGACTTTGGTATTTTTTAACGAAAGCTCAATAAAGTGTATAACACGTTGATACAAATATAAACTTTAACATGCTGAAGCTCTGATTGGCATGTCATGCTGCTTTTATTAATTCTTCTAATGGTAGGAGCTATTTACGTGTTTGATCCCATCTGTGTACTTCTACTGTAAGCAATCTGAACAGACTGATACTGCAGACCTGAGAGCATCATGCCCAGATCTTGTGTTTAGAAGATAATAGGTGGGAGTCAAGCTACAGTAGTGTGAATATTTTATTAACTCAGTAGCTCTGGGTTAATTTTAGACTTGTGCTTAAAAATTTTTTTGGTGAAACCTGCTGAGATAGCCCCTGTAAATAAATGATGTAAATAAAGCATTAATACAGTTGATGTGCTTTTTCCTCACTATTGTGATTACCTCTGATTATATTCTGTGTATCTTACTTGTCATGCCTGTAGTATTTCAGAAGCAGTATCTAAATGGGGTCTTTAGCTTTTCAGCTCAAAAGTGGAATGTTTCAGACTTGAAATTGAGTATAGACTGAATCCCCTGACCTGTTTGGAAGCAGCCTAACACCTTTGCAGCATTACTTTAATCACAGAGGTTATTAGTGAGTGTGACTGCTATTGATTATATTTGTTTGCCCTCGTTAGGATATCTAAAGGACAATCTTCATCATCATCTTTGTCTCTGATTATGTGCTCTGGTGAAAATACCATTCTGTAACGAGCTGACATCTTTTTATGTTGCTCAGAGGCTAATCCCTTGACACTAATACAGCTCGTTTAAAAATAACAGTTCTTTTTGATGATGATGTGCCAGTGTGGAAACTGGTTTCCCACAGTCATTTTCTTTGGCCCTAAACTATTCTGTGGCCAGCTGAGACTTCTGTGGCTTTTGCTGCTCCTGAAGCTACAGAATATTTTGGAAGAGAAAGGAGTCATTAAATTGTAGGCTTAAATAGTAAATGAAAGAAAAGCAGTAAGAGCCAGGCAGAGGATAAATCCTGACAAAACACTGGAGTTAGTTGTATGCATGCCATCACTAACCTGTCACCTATTTTAAATGCAAATGCTGCGTTTAAAGGCTGCACCTACGATTCTTGCTTTAGCTTTGGTCTTCCTGTGCACTTAAATGGGTACACTTTACAGAATGTGTGTGTGTGTGGGAGGGGAAAGGATGTTGGAATAGTTTTTTAAAGCTATGACCATCCATGATGCTTTCCTATTGCCAAGCCAGAGCTGGTTTACATCTGTTACTCTCAGCCTTTTTTTCATGCCAGATTTCCTTCCAGCTATTTGGGAGTAGCCTCTTCAAAACAACCTCTGCTAAATGCTTGTTCTGTTTGAGTATCTACTGGAGCAGGCTCTTCCCAGTCACTTCTAATGGGAATTTACTCAGCTGTGGCTCTCTGTGTACCTGAGTTTTCACTTCCCTTTTTGCAGCAGATATCTTGGATTATTCCTGCAAATTGTAAGACCAGGAGAGATGGACGGCTGCTCCTGGCCATGCTGTCTGTAGGCCATCACAGTTTTCCAGACTGATGTATTTACCCCTGCCATGGATTAGGGCTTTACCCAAAGCGGGTGATGGCCAGCCCTGGCTAGCCGTGTATTTTTTGATGGATTCATTTGCAGCCCTTTTTCCTGGTATTAGGAGTGAATTAATCTGTGTTTCTCAGGCTTTACGTTGCTGGCAGCTTCCCTTGTTTTACAAGTCAGTTGACCCCCTTTCCTAAGTTTTCCAAATGAAACAAACAATGCATTTACAACACTCTAAAAATAGCAGAAGCTTTGAAAGATCACTTTCTGCCTGTTTTCCTCAGGGGTGTTTCCTTTGCTTCCATTATCTGCCTCTGGCTCTGCGGACGTGTCAGGAACAGACTCATGCAGGTGGTGTGCCAGTCCAGATGCCTCTCTTTCCCAGCACCTTTCGTTTAGCCATGCCCTGCCTAGCTCAGAGCTCTGTGCTGTTTTTCTGGGTTTGTTTCATATCTGGGTAACTGGCCTCTTTTATAGTCTTTTTAGAGCTAGGTTGCTTGTCTTGCTTGCCAGAAATTTTTCCTGTTCTTTCCCTGTCTAGCCTGTTAAGGGGTAGGAAACTAAAGGTAGTTTATAAAACCTGGCAAGAAGCTCAGTCGTGTTTCAGCAGAGACCACCCTTCTCCTTCCCTCAGAGTTGCAAACAAACAGAAAATTAATGTAGATAGTGGATCTTTTTCAAATTCCCTGGCTCCTAAATTCTGCCTCAGGTGCTTTGCTTTTCTTGTGGTTTAAGTGATCCTTTGATCATCATACAATTATTTTCCTTTAATTTGAGGTTAGTGTCCAATTTCCTGAACAGTAAAACTGGATGGCCTTAGAAAGCTCACAGATGAACTGGGTGGATGCACTGCAAAACAAAGCAAAACGCTTTTAGCCACACACACATTTACTTTCCCTCTTTCATTGCTCATAGTTGTTTTCAGAGAGTAATTTTTCTTAAGCACAAATTATTAAATATATGTATGTGAGTCACAAAATAATTGTTGCCCTTAAGTTGCCTCTCAGAGTGTCTGCACAGGGGTGACATTCATACCCTTAAAATCTTTTCTTGACTTTCTGGGTTTAGTCAGGACAGAGTTAGTATCTCACAGTAGCTGGTGTGAGGCTGTTTTGGATTTGCCCTGAGAAGAGTACTGATAGCACTGGTGTTTTTAGTTGTTCCTAAGGAGTGTTTGTCCCAGTTCAAGGACTTTTTCCAGCTTCTGATACTACAACTGTGTTCCCAACTTTTTGCTACAAGCTGGGGCGGGCAGGAGGGGAGAGGAGAGGGACACAGAGTTTCGGCAGCTAACCCAAACTGACCAACGGGGTATTTCATGCCATATAACGTCATGCTCAGTATATAAGCTGGGGATGGGCTAGGGGGGACACTGTTCATTAGTGAACTTTCTCGCTCCTGAGCTCTGGCTCTTGCTACTTGGGACTGGCTGGGCATCGGTCGGCAGGTGGTGAGCAATTGTATAATTTGGTTTATTTTCCATTATTTTCATTATGTATTATTATTAGCGGTAGCATTATTTTCATTACATTATGTTAGTAGTAACGTATTACTAGTATCACTATTATATTCATTTATATTGAATAATTAAATTATTCTTATCTCAGCCCATGAGTTTCCTTGTCTTTTCATCTGATTCTCCTGCTTCACTGGAGAGGGGAGGGAGGTGAGCAAGGGGCTTGGTATTTAGTGTCATGGTTTAATCCTAGGCAGCAACTACCTGGGGGATTAAACACCACCTGATTAAAAACCTTCCGATGTTGCAAGGGGCCTTGCATACCATGGGACTGCCAGCTCTTTTGCTAGAGGGGAGTTGAGCTCCATCAGCTTCAGATACTGTATCCTTACGGCTTTTCTCTGTTGCTGTTTGTGCAGCATTTCATCTTCAGGTCACGTTTTTGAGGAAATTTCAGTTAAGTATATTTTCTCTCTGCTAAAGCTCGATTTCTATTTCTTTTTCTTTGGAGAGATGTGGTCAGTGCTGGTTTTGTCACTTCTCTGCAGCACGGCCTGGCAGGGCATGCTTTGCTCCGCAGGAGAAATGCAGCCTGCCTCCTCCAAGCAGCACCTTTCTCCGTACCTTGGAGTCAGGTGCTTTGAAGACAGAGATGCCTGATGGCCTATTTTAGTCTGCTGCACTCAGACTGTGCTTTAGTGGACCTTCCGAATAAGTGTTGTGTAACACTGCTGGCCTGTAACTCTCTTCATCAATTTATAAGCATAACAGCATCTAAATAAGGCAGAATACTGTAGCATCTGCCCAAACAGAGATCAGGGTGTAGCTATCTAATTGCTGCAGTGCAACAAGAAAAAAATAAAATTTGATTGTTTCAGTGATCCAACTATTTATTCAGTCATAATAATTTTTGTAAGAGGTTTTTTTTTTTTTTAACTTTAAAGCGCCTTATTCATTTTGTAGTATATCCATTTATAAGGATGGTGATAGCTGAGAGATTCCTTTTCCAGCCAAGTGGTAGGGTGGACTATCAAACCCAGTCTGCTGCTGATCAGGATAGGTAAGAGGGAAGGGTGTTGTGAATAACCAAAACATCTGCATAGTACAAGAAAATTAAACACTCAACCGTACATGGACTCTCAGTGCAAAATTAGGGTTGTTAGGAGGTGGTTCATTGTAATCTTGCTGAATCAGGGGACTAATCCTGCAGTACTCCCAGCTGTGTAGAATGCACCATTGCTCATCCTTCCTGAGCCTTTTGTCCTGTAAATACAGCCCCCCATCCTTCTTCCCCACCCCACCCTCAGTCTTGTTGCACTGTCCCAGGCATCCACTCTCCCAGCCATAGCCTGAATCCTGCTGGGTGCTCTAGTAATTGTGGGGAGGGCTTCAACAAAGCCTGTACATCGTGTAGCCTCCAGCAAGCGGAGATGTCAGTCTGCTGGAGATGAATGGCTGCTAGGTTTGATCAGAGCTCTTCTAAATCTTACTGCCTCTGAGACTTGATCTCGTTTGTCAGACGTGATTGAAATCAGCCAACAAATGTGGGAGAGATTAGGGAGGCAGATGCATAATGTGATCTTAAGAAAATGGGTAAAATCCTGTAATAAAAAACCATGATAAGGGTATCTCTTGTAGTTAAGAAGGTAAGGGCTGTGTATTTCCTGGTTTTCGTTGTAATGGTAAGTGAGCAGTGTAGTCATCTTGGGTTTGTTTTGCTTATTATTTTTAGATAGTGTGGGTACAAGTTTGAGAAGCTACTGGCAGTAAAGGCATTTTCAATGAATTAGTCTCTTATGTGAAAAAACCCCACCCAAAAAGCAACACTGCATGTAGCTGTAAATGGAAACTGATGTCTCTCATCCCTTAGTCTGCAGGCAAACCTTATAAGCTGTTGTTATCTAAGCCCCTGTGTTATGGGTGAATAATAATACTCCATTTTTGCATTATTTTTATGTTGTGGTAGGCCTTGTCATATTGCAGAGAAAGCAAAAGTTTTAGGCCTGAAGATGGGGAGAGCTGAATGTTGTGTGGAAGTGGGTTTCCAGGGCACAGAGCAGATGTGTGATCCGTGGAGGAAGGAAAAGGTTCTCTTTTTAAATGAAGATAGGAGTTTTTAAGATGATAGATGTGTTTTTACTAAAGGCATTGCTGCTTCAGCTCATTTCGTAACCTGTCAGTTGTTCAGACTGATGTTTGTTCTCTTGCATTGTGTAACTCCCTTGCTTTTCCTTTCGTATGCCAAATCTCTGTTTTCCTGTTTTTGCTCAGTGATTCAATCTTTGCAAGACCTGACTGATTGGAAGGGAAGGCTGCCACCTGAAATGGATCACTTCCATTTGCTTTTTAATGTTGACAGTGTTATTCCTTTACTCCTTGGGCAACAACTCTTGCTCGGAGACTAGAACAAGGCGTAGGGCTGAAATCTTCTCTGTTCTGTGTGATGATGTCTGGTTTGCAACTCCTGTTTGGCAGTTAGAGATGTGTACTTAAAATGTCTTTGGAAAGATACAGGAGCTGTTGTGGCAGAAGTCAGAGTCCTTTTATAAGAAGTTTAGGGAAGTACATACAGCATAAACAAAGCAGGATATAACCTAACTGCTGCACAAGACATCATGTATAGCACTGGAGAGCTATGGGACCCTCCACACAGGCATTTTACCTTTCCCCTGGTGAATGGCCTGGCCCTTGTTTTCTTGGGACTTTTGCATTTTATTTCTACTGTATTATCCTCTCCTGGGATTCATAGTGTTTTCTACCTCTTCATGCCAAAAAAGTGCCTGCTTGGATGTCTCTTAATTCATCATTCTTACACCTCAGAGGGCGATATTTACAAAGACTGTAAGGAGGATGTAATAATTTTGGTGCAAACTTAAATTTATTCATTGCTCATGTACATAGATAAGTGCATTTGGTTCTAAGGCAAGTAAGTGCTTACGATTTTCCTTCAGGAATCCTTCCCAAGTGTCCATAGTCGAAACTGGAGGGACTAGGTACTGCGAGTATTAAAACTTATTATTTTAATTTTATCTTATAAATGACTGCCAGGTGTTACAGAAGAGGAGAGGGCTGCGGAACTGCAGAAAACAAAGACTGTACCACCTGTAAGCAGGCTGAAAGTGGATGTTGTGGAACTAGAAGCTCTCAGAAAGTCTGTGGAGGACTTTTTCTGCTTTTGCTATGGTGGGTGCTTTAAAGTCTTTTAAATAGCTGCTTTGGATTTCTAAATTTTTTTCCAGTTGGGAGGAAGGTACGGCATGATCTTAGCCTTCCAACTGTAGTGCTGTTAAGGTGGTAATGTTGTACAGTAGAAAGTGGAAGTGGGAACAGAGAGCCAAACATCTCACAAAACAGGGTCTGATGATTAGAAGAAGGAGCCTTTTACTAACTTTTGTGCCTCATTAACGACTATACCTTTGAAGAGGAACTAAGGACTGATAAGAGGTTGTCAACACGGCCCTTGAAGAGGAGCTGAAGACTGACCTGGGACAACATTAGGTTTAACTTTTTTAGCAGATTCTCAAACATACACATACCTTGGGGAGTTTTCTTCTTGAATGTGATTTGAGATTATTGCACAGCCCATTTAGCTTGCTTTCAAGAAAACCTCTGCATCTCAGTGGGTTCCAGTGCATATTAATGTGAACAGTAAGTACTTGGTTTCCTTTAGAAATTTGCATCTGCAAAGTAAAAAGTTTTGAGGGACTCATCTTTTTGCTAACTTTGGGGGCTCTTGACCTCAAAACAATTTTTTTTTTTTTTTTTTTTTATTCTCTAGGTAAAGCTTTAGGAAAGTCAACAGTGATACCTGTGCCATATGAGAAGATTCAGAGGGACCAGTCTGCGATGGTAGTGCAGGGCCTGCCTGAAGGACTTGCATTTAAACATCCAGCAAATTATGATGTTTCAACCCTGAAATGGATTTTGGAAAACAAGTCAGGGATCTCATTTATCATCAAAAGGTTATTTGCTCTCTCTTGTGCTGGTCTGTCCACTCTGGGTTTGTACTTAAGTCCAATTAATTTTTTTATTTAATAAGTTGCAGCCTGTTTCTCTTAAACAGGAGTGCTCTGTCTTTAACGTTGCATAACCAGGTGAGTGATGATGCCTTTGCTAAAGCTGTGGGTTTTTCTTTCCATATTTCTACACAGGCCTTTCCTAGAGCCAAAGAAACACCTAGGTAAGTTACTGCTTACTCAGACTAAACAGAAACAGGTCAGAATTTTAGATTGGATAGCAATACAGATACAAGTTTTGGTCATGTGGGTAAAGTGGCAAACTGCAGAAATTCCTAGAAATCTAGTGTAAATTGCACAGTATCCCATGGAAAGGAGAAGTGAACTGATGAAGGACTGCATTGCATTTTTAGAAGATGCCAAGATGTTGCAGTGCTCTGTGTTCCAGTACATAGCTGATTTTTGGCATTTATATCTCATTTTAAAAATTAACTTAGTCTTCTGAATCGGCTAGGCTGGGTGTTGTAGTTCCTGTGAAAATCTCTGTATATTATAAAGTCTGAGCTCGAGTGAGTTTTTTAAAACTCTGCAAAAATTCACTTCTCTCTTACAAGAAATCCATTCTCCTGTTTATTTCATGGGATCATGTTGCTTTACGTGCAAAATTCATGTATGTGAGGATTTGTTTTATGAAGAGGATGAAGCATTCTGTATAAGAATGTAGTCAAAAAAGAAAAGTTTCACTTTCTCAGGTGAAACAGCCACTGGTTGCGGGATTACTAAAATTAGAAATGTGTTGCCTCTGCCCAGTAAGAAGATGAGAGAGTGGAAAATTACAGAGATTCTGGTAATTAATTTATTACTGTTGAAAATACCAGGCAGGTTTTCAGTGTGGTAAATGATATTTCATGAACATAATCTATTTGTGTCTAGCTGTACTTCAGGACCAAGCTGAACCTATATAAAACTATCCATTTTCTTTAAGCAGAGTTTAGGTGAAAGATTTGTTTACCTTTGTTTCCCAATATTTTCACTTATCATCATGAAAAAGAGCATTAAAATGCATGGTGAAATGCCCGTTTGAAGTAATTTTACATTGGTGTTGCTTTCTAGAGTAATAAAGCAGTTTAACGATGTCTTTGCCTCATATCTGTGAATACAGAAAATAGGCACATATGCTTAAAAAATGTGAACAGGCTTTTGCATCATGAGGTCAATGTTACATTTTCAATTTCTATTTAAGGTAAATGGAGTACAGGAAATTCAAAGATTGTCTTTTAACTTTCAGGAGCTCATATGACAGATCCTTCACATTCAGTTATGCCACCAGGTGGAAGGTGAATTTAAAATAATGCATTTTTTTTTTGCATCAACTATGTATTTTCGTATAATTTATCTTTGTCTTAATGTGCTTTTTTTTGCCCAGCTGACCGTTGGATAACTTTTGCTTGCCTGGGATTATAAAAGCCACTAAGCTGAGTTTTTCTCCTTCTTTTAACCATTATTTGTGGGGAAACTGTTACAAATTAAACAGATGGCAAAGTTTCCCTTTGTTTTAATTAGCCCAGTGAGTGTTCTTAATTCCCATTATGTCTGTCAGGGATAAGTTTGTCATGTTTTATGGTGCGGCAGTGATGGGGAAGAGATGTAATGTTGCTTCCTTCCCCTCCTCAATTAAAGTATTTCAAATAATTGTTGTCAGTAAATGAAGAAAGTATATCTGGAATGAATTAAAAATTGGTTAATGTGAAAACAGGGATTATGTTTCTCTGATTCTGAGTTTGCTTCTTATTAAATGGTAAACATGCTTGGAATGTTGTGTATGTCCTGAAAATGTTAGGGATAGGAGATTCCTGGTTATTCCACTGAGATAAATCAGATAAGCTAAGATGCCAGGTTTTTTATTTCTGTGTTCCTAGTTGGAAAAAATTACTGGGAGATTGATTTTATTTGTCAACCTATACAGCTTAAGGAACTTCCCAGAAATGTGGTATTTCTTTTTTTATAATGTTAGTGTGCCTGATTTGTTTATTTTTGTAGTTGTCCTCCCGTTCAAGTGAAAATGGAACCAAATGAGGATTCTGGTATGTTATTTGCCCTTATTTGCAAGGAAAAAAAAAAAAAGACAGGGTCTGTTCAGTAGGTTGGAGTTAAGCAGAGATAGGAAGCTCCAAGAAAAAAGCAGTAAAATCCATCCTTTATGAGAAAGAAAAATGTTTATTTCCTTAAAAATGCTCTTTTTCAGTTTGCATTTTTAGCAGGTATTTAGCCAAATGTTTCTCTAGGAAGAGGAGACTTGTAAATTTTGTACATTAAAATAATTTATCTTTGTAAATAGCTATTTTTAAGTGAATAAGGAAAATCCTTTGGGCTTTATTTTGTTCTAATTCAAGATCCTTTTATCCTTCTCTGATAGAGAGAGAAAATCTTGGTTTGTTTGTTAATATTACTAAAATACTAAAAATTGTAAATAATAATCCTAATGTCCATTTTCTAGCTCAAATGGAAATAAATAAAGAATAAATAGCAAGATGAGTTCTTTAATGTTTAAAAACACAGAACTGTTCCTGAGCTCTGGTGCAGGTAGGACGTGCCCCTACACAGTACTGTGATCTGCAGCTGAGCAGTGCTAAGCGTATGCTTTGAGATCAAGGCAGGAACAATCCCCTTAAAGCCAGTGAGACTAGGGACAAGGGACTAGGGACTTGCCCTTTTGTTGGGTTGGGCTACACTGCTCAGCATTTTGTATAAGAATTAAGTTTCTATGTTTAGTCAATTATTTTTTTTTCACAACTTTAAACTTGTGGTTTGAGTACCCTTTGTGGTTCAAATTTAGTTCAACGTACATGAAGAATCAACCTGAGCTTTTTGTCAGGTCAGTCCCAGCCTCCTCCCAGTGCTGCTTTAAGCTGGGAAGAGAATTAAGTAACCCTCCTTTTGTTGGGATGATTTGACAGTATTTTTAGGGAATGCTGTGAAGGCTTATGGAGGGGATGGTTCACTTGAAGGAAGCCAAGAGCCGCTGAGGATCTTTGGTGTCGCTCCACCAGCAGCACAGCTTGATGCAGACAGTATCTGAACTTGGCTGTACAGAGGAGTGAGCGGGAGTAGATCTAGAAGTACTTTCAGCACAAAGGATGATAGAGTGGCTTTGGTGGAGTTTTTTTGGCTGTGGTAGTGGGCAAAGAAGGAGGACACCATTCTTTTTAAATGTTCAGATCCCAGATAGCATTTGCGAGGATGCCTGGTTTGTAGTGAAGCGTTTAATCCTGAATCCCTACTGATGGTCACCAAACCAAAACAAAGAGCTCACAGTGACCTGCTGGTTTAAAACAGTGGTAACAATTGTTCAGTGTCTCAGCACCTGAAAATAATTTTTTTCTTTTTTTTTTTTTTTTGAATAGACACCAGCTGGGATCTTGGGGGGGGTTTTTTTTTGGGTTTTTAAAGAATCTGGTTGTTATTAGTATCCATATTTGATTCCTTTGTGCTTCTCCATGAATGTCTTTGGAAATGACAACAGTAATAGTGAAGGAGGAATCAGATGACCCCGACTACTATCAATATAGTATTCCAGGTAATGATACAAACTTTCATATGTTGTTTATCGCATGAAAGGGTCGATTGCTTATGTGTTGCTCTCTCTCTGCCTCTCTCTTTACTTACTCTTGGTCTTAAATGTGCAGTTACTTAGCTCTGTTAGGATACATCATTTCCATTTAAGTTATTCTGAAGAATACCAAAGGGCAACTTCAGCAGACCCCCTGTGTGTGTGTGCTGAAGGAGAAGTTCCAGAAGTCTTTTGAACTGTTTATCGTTTTTTCTGAGGGTCCAGTATGCAGACTCCAATTCCAGTGACCTCTTTAAACAGGAAATAAACCATAATAATGATGCTCTCTAGAGCACTGCTTGGATATTTTCTTTAGTTTAAAGTTTCAGTAACTTTTATAGTATATTAATCGCTTTTCTTGAATGCAGTGACCAATATGTGTCAAAATTTGTTTTGAAAGGTTTATTTATATAGAGAAGGCATAACAACATCTGTGAGGTCCATGACTGTGTATGTTTTAAGGTATCTCTCAGTCGCTTTGCCTTACCTCCTATGTGTCTGGTTAATACTGCAGGTTAATGTCAGCTGGGAGTGAAGAAAAGAAATCGAGTTCTGTAGGTTGAAATGAACGCTAATTAAAAAGTCACGATTATAAATGACTATATAAAATAACTAGAACCCTAATTTTTTTTATTTCAGCCTGTTGGCATTTGTCATTAGGTTAATTGAGCAATACAAAGGAACAGGCAAGCTGCCACACATCTCTGAAGGATAGCTGTGTGTTCAACAGTGAAGAGTAAAACAGCACATCTTTTCACGTTATAATATTATACATTATTGAGAACGTTTTTGTGCGTGTTTAGACACTAAGATTCTTGAGCCTATTTTCTGTTGTGCTTCAATACCTGGCTGCAGGGTTGTGGAATCAATATTCTCATCCCAGCACATCTCCGGTAATACACGAGCACTGTTCAGAGAGATCTTAACCGTATGGCGTAGCAAAATGTCACCCCTCCAGTACACAATTTGAAAGGTGGATTCTCTCGTATCAGGATTATCTTTTCTTCATATTTGTGCATTGCCTAGCCGAGGGGAAGGAGAGCTTTATAGGCATGATATAATGCAGTAAAAATAGATACTTTTTTTGAGACAACCTAATCACTATTCCTTCGAAAGTCAACTCCTGCCATCTCTCTGGTTTTCAGCCCCTTCTGGCTTCGCATTTCATGGATAAAAACAATGTCAGAATTTGGCCAGTAGCCCACAGTGTAATCCAGTACTGTTTGACAAGGGTCTGTACTGAAATCACTTCCTTACAAAATAGTAACCCATGGTGCTGCAGTGTGTTTGAGCTAAACCTCCCCGTTTATACAATACTGAGTGCTTCGGTAGAAAAGTCTAAGCAATGTGGATTTGGGGGGGGAATTTCTCTTGTCTTTTACAGAACTCTAAATTGAAGTCTCATTGGTGAAGTGCAGTATGTATCTCTTTCAGATAAAATGGTTCTTGATTAATAACTCCCTTTCCCCACTCACAGTGTAGTCCTCCAAACTTGCGTTTAAAACGGCTATACTGGCAGAAGGGATGGGGTGCTGTGAGCTAAGAGATGTCACCGTAACAAGTCATGCTGCCTCTGTAGAGACATGCTGCAGAATGAAGAAAATGGCTGGGGTCATAGTTCTTGCTAAAAATACCCTACAGTCAAAGCCGGCCTTATCGATTTATGAGAAGAAACAACTGTTAGAGAACAGCAGTGTGCCTGAGGCTTCTGGAGAAAATGATTTACTGGTGAAATTTCACCGTACTGTTTTTTCTGAGTGTTGGCTTCCTCTCACAAATCTGTAATGCTGGCCAAAGCACTGTGTGCCTCAGTGGCTCACAAAATTCTCCCCTTCATCAGATGAGGGAAAATTTACACTTGTAGGTCAATGTCCTGTTCATCTCTTAGTATCTTGTAGTAGGTGGCAGCATTTGGATGTTACTATGAGTTAATACTGAATTACAACATTTGGAAATGTTTTAGCAGTACACAGTAAGATGTCTGGGAGATAGGGACTTTAGCCATCAGAAACTACACTTGCTGTTTTGACAGATTATTAGGGGGGATTTTCCATCAGTGGGCACCAGCAGTATGCCCAGACAAATCCTGTCTTAGACAAATGTGAAGGTCCCTGCAGTGTTAAATGCTTTGGGTGACACCAAAGACAACCTGTTCTGAAAGAAGGTCCAGATTTGTTGAGTATATGAGGAAAAGGACTGAACGCAGATCTGCAGGACTAAATAATGCACACGGGAGCATTCCTACAGCATAGTTAATATTCCTGCATATACCTTATCTACAAGTACCAATTATTATGGCTCTCATGTAAAGAATCATCAGTTAAAATGCTGTTTCTTACTTTAGTGGTTGAAATGTGGTTTGTACTCTTAGATTAAGCATATTACTGTGCTGTGGGAATAGATCTGTTTCCATGGCTGTTGCAGAGGGACTGACATTCATTTCTGCCAGAGCTCCAGACCAGCTGGGTGTATGCAAGGCCTGATCTTAAACCCAAGTAGGAGGGTGTGTGCTCTGTACTATATTAATGCAAATACATCTCTGTGCCTGTAAATTCTCCTAGCTTCTATACCAGCTTCTTTGCAGCCAGGAGACTGTTTAACTGATGTGTAAATGTACTGACCAGTAACACATGCATCTTGGCTTCTTAGTAGAATGCTGTCCACAACACCCAGGCTGACTTTTCATGAATACCAGAGTGAGAACAACTCTGAATCAATTAAGAGTGGGATTAAGATCTATACATATTTGGTTTTTTCCCAATTCATAAAGAAGCAGGAATACATTAAGAAAATTCCTTGGGGACATGTACCATCTTCAGTCTTCTTCTGCACAGAGTTCAACAAGGCTTTTTGGACACCTAGCTCATGCAGAACTGAGTAATTTGCTGATGAAGGACCAAACATTTCCTGAAAGAGACATGTTATCCCATGAATTCTGTGGCTGCTCGTCTTCAGTTACCGCTGACGCTTTGTAGTTAAAACAAAGGGAACTGGAAGCAGAAGGAAAAGGCTGTAAACAATGTGTCTTGTGAACTGGCTGGTTCAGCTTATAAACCACTGTCTAATGAACTGACTGGTTTAGCTTATAAACCACTTAGGGAGTGAGTAAACAACTGCCAAACATCTTTCCTTTTAAAGCACCATGTGGTTGAACAGTGCCATCAGTTTTGGAATTTCTAGAATGTTAAAGTGAGGCAGTTACAATATAGAACACTCATCCAAAACCAAACGAAATTGAAAATATCATCTGCTGGAAAAAAAGCCAGAATGGGAAAGTAAACTGTGCTTTTATTTTCACTCTGGAACGTTGAAAGTCATTAACATCTTTTAATGTGTCTCTGACAACAAAATATTTCTCCTTTGGAGATCTCCCAGAGTACTAGAAATAATGTCCATTTTAATGTGCATAAAACTGTAAAGCTAGGCTGGCAATATACTAACCTCCATAATGTAAGACTTGGCATGTAGATACTAAACCAAGGAATTCCAGAGAATGTATTGAGAAAACAAAGCTTGATGTTGTGCTTCCTAAAGGCGTCCTGATATTACCCTGGTAATTACATATTGCTCACACTGCTGCCATCTGGGTAGCGAAAAAATGACCAAAACAAAGAGCATCGCTGATCTGTGAGATGATAAATCCATTCCCTGCCAAGTGGCACAGGTTTGGCTTTGTAGTGGTAGGACATAATCCATTAGAGGCTGAGGGATTTGAACTGGGTGTAAGTAAACAGATTTAGCACTGTGCTTGGTGTTTGCTTTTCTTAGTAACGTGAAGTGTATATATCTGTCCGTATTGTGCACGAATGCAGTAAGGTGGAAATGTATCTGCATTTTTATATATCTCCTGGAGGTAGAGCTTTCAGAATTCTTTTAAATTTCTTTCTCTAGTCTTTACTAAATTAAGCTAGCAGAATATATTGTTTTACACTCTAGTCTCTGAAGCAATTTTTTCATACTGTTTTTTCCTGTCAAGGCTTCATATGAAAAAAAAGAAAGCTTTAAGTTTCATAAAAACAGTGTGGGTCACTCAGAAAATCTGATGGATTTACTACATGCACTGTAGTTTTTATTGACATTAAAAATGAGGGGATTGAATTCGCTGTGCGTAGTCCAGGGGCTGCAAGCCTAGTGAGTGTATCTCTTAACCTGAGGAATCTTTCAAGTCTGAACATGTCAGACTCGTATTTTTCCTTTTTCTACTTGTGTCACAGCATGTATTTGGCATGAAGATAATGCAGTAGAGAGACTATTGCAGAATATGTAGGTAAAACAATCCTGTCAGGATTTCTGAATTAAGGAATAAACACAAAAATGTGTGCTTATAATAGGTTATTTTCTTATAATGGGATGCATGCTTCTGTGTGTCAGTGTGTTATGAATTACAATAATTGCACGTTCAGAAGAGTTTTTAGGAAATGGCACTCCCGTCTGGCTGCATACGCTGAATGTGCTTATTTAAACAAAAGCAAATTTAGTCCACAGTGACGTTTCCCGGCACACAGCCGGGGAGGCTGCGTTCTATTCCCACTCATCCCCAGCAGCTGCAAATCGCCGTGTTTGGATGAGGAATTCTTCCCCTGCGGCCTAGAGCATCCCCTGTGTCTCAGCCTTCTGCCCTGCTCCTCTTCCTCCCCACGCTTTTCCCCATCTTTGGGCTTTGGCCTCGGCCGTGCCAGTGCCGCTCTTTCTGGAGCCGCGTTTCGAGCCAAATCAGGGAGCTCCCCTGAGTTGAACAGGCAAATAGGAAAACACCCTTCCCCCCCTGCAAAGAAATGGTGTCAGGAGCGGGTTAAAGCAGCACTTTCTGAAAGAAATGCCTGTAAACCAAAGAACCTTCTGTAGCTTCTGCACTTGAAAGTCTGGTAATTGAAAACCCTTTGAAAATCTGTGCAATCAAATTAGGCAGAACTGTCGCAACCAGTGATAATTGTAACCACAATTCATGTTTTTCTTTTAAAAACTGAATCCCTAAATATTAATTTTCTTTAATAACTCACAGTATTGGATACAGTATATGTACTTCCAGTTGACTGAAATACTGATTAATTCTGATTGCGACAAGTCTTTTCTAGCTTTTCTTGTTTACTGTGTGTATGAAATGATGAGTTTAAAATATTTCACTTGCCTTATTATTTAACAGTAGCTATTTCTGTTGTGAAGCTATTACTATTCGTTGTTGATACACTTTTAAACCTGCCTCTAAATGGCCGTGATTTCTGGGGAGGTGTATGATCTCCTACAGATTGCTTTTGCAAATGAACACAGCAATGATTTGATTTATGCAGAACCATTAGTCCAAATCCTTCAGTTCCAGTTCGTCCTACCCATTCTCTTCTGCCACACGTACACTACTTTAATATACCTATGCTCTTTCTGTGGTATAGAATCATCTCTTGCTCAGTGGGAAGCCATTTCTGCTGTAAGCACTTCACTCTTTCAGTCTAACTGCGGGAGTGCCAAAGCATTAAGCAGTAGGATTTTAGGGGTGTTAATTTAATATTTTAAGTGTCGTTTGTGTGCTGCTTTCTGCGGCAGCTTTTTTAAAGCTGTTCCGTATATAGCCATCAAAAGAGCTGTTGTGATGAAAAGCAAACAACCTTGAAGTGTCGTAAATTGTTTTAATCTCTCTGAATTTGTCTATTTAATGTAGGTAGAAATTTTAAAGTCAGAAAGGACTCCCTAGGAATACAAATTTTAAGAAACGGGAAAATGATCTAGCTGATTCATTGAAAAAAGGCAGATCCATCAACATTTCATGTTTTAAAATGAGTTTATTAATACCAAAAAATTGAAAACCTGCTGTTCTGCATGAGTGTCTGACTGTTCAGTAGTCCAAGAAATGTACAGCCCTGCCATTAGCCTCTCAACATTTTTAGTCTGTTAAACTAGAGGAGTAAGGATTCATATATTCTTAATACTTCACAGGGTCTTTCCTAAGTTCGGTGTTTCAGAAAGTATGAAATGAGCGTATGAGATAGGAAGTTAAGAGTTACTTGGCAAATTTCTCTATAGACTGGGAAAATGTGCTGAGACACAATTTAAAAGCCGTTCTCTTTGTTCCCAAGCAGGCCCTTCCGAAACATCAGAGATGGATGAAAAAATTGCTCTTGCAAAAAGTTACACAGGTAGATCTTTGAGTTGTATTTTTCTTATGTCTGTTTTGGAAATTGAATGTGTGAGTGTTACTTTTTCAAGGCTCTGCTTCCTTGATTTGAAGTAAGAGTTGGGGTATTGCAAGTTTCATTTCTGTTGAAGTTCTGATTGCCTTAATTTTCAGGTATCTAAGCAGAGAGACATATAGAAGGGAAATCTTACTTCTTTATTTTCTAAATTTGAACAGGAACATCAGGTTGATCTCTAAAGCACTAGTAATTTGTGCAAGTTGATATGTTTCTCATGAAATGTAGTCTGTTTCATAATTGGTTATAAAGTTTAATAAACTTCTCAGAAATGATCACGTTATAATCATAATATATTTCTTCAGGTGTGTGAGGTGGATGGGTATATACAGAACAAAGTATATGGGAAGTAGGTGTTTAGTGGAAGGAGTTCCTTACTGTATCTGAGCAGTAACTGAAATAAATTTACTCCTAAAATTGTACATTTTTCTTCAGCTTTTTACAGTCGGTTAAAAATACTGGTTTGCCCACTTGCAAACACTAGAAAATGCTAATCTGCATTTAAACCTGTGGGTTTCTTTATAACATCAGAGTGCTCCTGCTGTCAGGAATTTAGGATTCAGAAATTGGGCCTTCTCTATGTCGTCCATGTGAACATTACAGTGCTGGATTTTCCGCTCACAAAAATCCTTGCTTTGAGTAGTTGATGTTAAAAGTTCCTTTTGTATTTTTATTATGGTATGTTTTTTACTTTATATTTGTCTAAAGGAAGCCTCCAGGGTTCCGATTGCAGTGGAGGAAGAGATGTGGAAATACCGGTAGAAGGTTAGAGATATGAAACATTTTTCATGAGATTAATTTAACATCACTGGAATCTTTTTTTACATAAGTATTTGAAAAGATGGCACCTTAACTGAAGTTGTACATCTTCTCCAACCATTCTCTTTCCACATTTCCACAAGTTTGGCTTTTGGGGTTTTTTTGTTTTGCTTTAATCTCCCAAGTCATGCCACTCTGTGGCTTACTATAAGCAAGTTGTGCTGGGTGTCCTCATTCTTTTAAATCGTACATTGCATTTGCAAGGTGCTTGTCACCCACCATTTAATGCTTTGACATGATGTCAAGTGTGCATCCTTCTGCAGCTAGTTTCATTTGAAGCACCTGACTCAAACCCGAGTCGTGAGTATTTTTTGGCTGTGAAGGCCAAGTTATGCTAGCAGAAATACTCATTCTTGCAAATCCCATTAGTTTTGCTTTGAAAGTATCACAATCGTTAAGGGTACTGTTAAATGAAATTTAAAAGCATTTATCTTGATAAAGGAGGATAAAGTTATTTGCTCTTGCTGACTTCACTATTAACTCTACTTACTTGAGAAGAAATAGTGTAGGTACTTTGTTTTCTTATGCAGAATGCCATGAGCTTTATACCTGACTCCGAAGACAGAGCCTGAGGAAAGGGAAGTGTGATACAAAATGACTGAAACTTTGACTTTGCTTTGGTTTTGACTACGTAGAATTTTATAGCTGCAGATGCTGTGTGGTCCTTTGTGTCAGAACATGGTTTTGCTGCACACCCTTTTCCCAAATCTGTTCTCATTTATAAATTTCTATGAGAGATGCACCCTGCTTTTGCTGAAGAGTATAAACCTCTTGTTTGTGCAGGTTAGTATTTATGAAAAGGTCTACAGGCAGTGATTAAAAATTGCAGGTAACAGTCTAATTTCAATTTTGTTCTTTAAGTAGGCATGAAGGGTAGGCAGTCTTCTCTGGATTCTGTAAAATAAAATTATTTATTGCTGGTCCTCACAAAGATAAGTAAGAAAGAAAAATGGATGACAGTTTGGGGATTTTATGAAGACTTTAGTGTATATTAGTGTAGTGGGGAGCATGGTGTGGTTGAAGTTCAGCCATCAGAAAGTTAAGGTTATGTGCATCTAAAGAAATTGTTTTAATATGAATGAAATCACGTTTGAGAAACTGGAGACAGCGCCAGTGAATGACAGCATTTAGAACTTGCGAAGAGGGCTGCTGCTCAGGAGCTGTGTGATGATAATACTTTGCTTAAAAAAAATTGTTTTAGTGTTTAAATCGGTTGTTTTAATTAAGAAGAAATGTCCCATCTGTGACTTTTCTTCCAGAACTTTGTTACCACCTGCTTTGATTTTTTTGCATGTTTCTCTTAATTATGACTATTTCTTAGAGCTTTGGTACTGAACTAGATGGACCATGTGTCAGTCTTTTGTGGCTGCTGTTAAATTTCCAAAAAGAGTATTTCTCTTTTTAAACTTTTCTGATGCTCTCAAAAATGGTTCTAAGTGATCAGTTGATGTGATTATTTTTATTGACCATACTTGAGTTATTTTATGACCATACTTTATGCTGATGTCTAGTAAAGACCATTACCTCCTAATTCTTGCCCTTTTATGTGCTTTGCATTTGCTAGTTACCTGTCCAGCACTCACTCTGTGTTAGATCAAAACATCATACTGTGTTTTCCATGAACACATGATATATTTGACATAGTTTGAGTACGCTCCAGTGAAGGTGTCTCAGTAGACACTGCTGAATATCTACGATACAGAACATCATTTCAAATGAGATTCCTTCAGACCTGCTCCCAAAGTGATACTATGCTTCCAGCTTACAGAGACCTGAAAGAAGATGCTCTTCAAAAACGTACAAGTGCAGCATTTCTCTGCCAGAATAATAAAAATATATTCCTTCATACGCTGCTGCTTAGTTTTGGAATAGTTTCCAATATAATTAGCTTCACTTATTTGAACTTTACTGCAGTTAAATGCAAATTGCTCTTTCTCCCACTGAGTATTGATAGACCTAATCCTATTTCTTATGTTTGTGCAGACCCCCCCAACGAAAGCATTGTGGTTATGAATTTCCCTCTCATTTTTCACTGTAGACCTTGCAGCCTGCTATGGAAATCCTTATAGTGCAACAACTCTGAGTCTGTATAAATGGTTAAGAAATATATCATCTGTGGGGGCACACAGCCTTTGTTTATATTTTCAGTAATCCTTGATAAGAAAGGAAAAAATATTTATGATTGTATTAATCCTATTAAGCCAAGAATAAGGAATTTCCTACTGTCATTAACACCAACTCTGCACTGCTGCACATGCAATTTAGCAAGTATAATCCTCACCTCCTTACCCTTGTCTAGAATTGCTTAAAGGCTTATGGTAAAATACCTTTGCTACTGTTTTTGTTGCCTGCTGTGAATGCAAAACGTTTCAGTGAGCCAGGGGGCTGCTTTGACATGTGTTAGTTTAAATACAAAATCAGAGAGTGTTTGGTTCAAACTCTTCTCTATGCCCATCATTCAGCAGTCCTGTTTTTCCCCCTTCAGATTCCTCCCAGCCTGCCCCTTCAGAAACAAGTGAGGATCCTGAGGTCGAGGTCACCATCGAAGGTTAGTTCTCCAGTTCATTAATTTCAGTCCCTTGGGCATTTTTATGTTAAAAAAAAAAAAAAAAACCCCACCAAAAAAACCCCAACAACAACAAAAAAGTAATACTATTCTTCCTAAGTAGACTATACCATTGGTCACCTGGGCAAATGCTATCCTGTATGTGACATTGAATTTGTCTGCTTGAACAATTCCTTTTCTCTACGGTTTCCGGTTGGTAATTGGACAGTCTTAATAACTCATTAACTGGTAGGGAAGGTCGTGTCTTGGAATGGGAGGTGACTGGCTAAGTAGCAGCTGACTGAAAAATACGTGGGGTTTGCAGTTTTCCCCCTCTGTCTGTGTGTGTTTGAGGTCAGACTGGCCTGTTAAATGAATTTCAGTTACATCCATCAGTTTTACATTGCTTTGAAACAGGTTTTGGCACCTTTGAGCTCTTGAAGATAACTTAGGGACTGTATTTCAAGACTTTGTAGTGGAAGGGTATTTCCAGTTAATAAAAAATGTAGCCTATGTCTGCACAATTTATTTCCTGTTTTCTTTTGTTGGTGTGTGGTCATTTTATGATCATGTGTCCAGTCATGTTTCTGAACACAGTATTGTTTTCCTTAGGAAATACAGAAGCAGCTTTGTTTTTTGCCATCTTGTGCCTTGTGCTGTCTCTCTTACACAAATTGTTCCTACATAGGGTAGTAGCTGTCTAAAGTTATTCAGTTAAGTAATTCATTGCAAAATTTGATGCCCTGCTAAAGCACAGTTCAATGCTTGCATTAGAGCTTTGAAATTCAAAGCCGTGCAGTGCTGCACATTGAGATCTCTGGACATTAAAACAGTGATATCTTTATGTTTCTTTAAGAGGATGACGACTACTTGCCCCCTAACAAGAGACCGAAGAACACAGAGTCAACTAATGAAGTTGCCAGTACTGGGAGAAGAAAAGTGAGAGAGTTCAATTTTGGTAAGATGAAGATTATTTTGTCTCTCTGCTTTGGTTTATAAATAGGTATTGGATGATTTCACACTGCAGTGAGACACGCCGGTGCGAGCATGCGTTTAAGAGCCCAGGGCTCTTTGTAGATGTATTGCAGCAGTACAGTCATCATCATAGGCTGCCTCTGTTGTTCGTCATTCTTCAAAGCAACCATCTAAATAGACCCTGCAAGCAACTTAATAAAATAAAAATCAGTCTAGATTTTTGTCAGCTAATTTCTTGGACAAGAAGATAAGACTGAATTCACTAGTGTACTGAATTGTGGCAAACCGCAGGTCAGGAGCCTGTCTGGCCGGTCTTTTCTTGATGCGTGCTGTGAACAATGAAGATGTGCTGACAAGAGCCACGTTGGGAAGGGAACCAAATGGCTCTTACGCTGAGTATCCTGCCTTGATCCCAGTGGACACACAATCTGGGTCTTTTAGTAGTGTTCTTCCATGCTGTCTTCTGCAGAGTTCTCGCTGCAGTAATACACACCGTAGTTACTGTGGTTAAAGATACTGCCCATGTGATTTGTTGCAGCCCTGTACTTCTCCTTTATTTCTTGTTTTGATTTGGTTTCTGCGCAGATATCCTATTGATCTGTGTACTTCTGTAAGGTTTGCACGCTGAGGAATATGTCCCTTGGCACCGTGTTCGAGGTGTTTATTAGGAATGCTGGAATTCGAGGTCAATTGAAAAATCCCTATGGAACCTCTTCTGACATCTGTTTTGTGTAAAACATGTTATTTCATGCTAATTTCAGCGAAAATGAGTAAAACATCATTGAGAGCTCTGTTCTTAAAAGATCATTAATACTAATAGGCCGTTCCACATGTAGTGTTAGTTAGTTCTGGTTGGGTCAGGAGACCAAAATGGCAGCGTGAGTAGAGGAGAGGGTAGAGCAGTTGCTAGTGAGGAGCTTTTGCTGGAATGTTCCCTTGGTAGAACACAGCGTCTTAAGATTAGCAGGCCAGCAGTGTTAAAGGGAATAAACGGAGGTTATCAGAATTTATTTATCAGGAAATGTATATGTAGGAATAAAAGGAAACTACCACTTTTCTTGGTGCCTATGGGAAAACTAAACTGCTTTGCAGAGGGTGATTACCAAAACAGAGTATCAGCTTAGTGGTAGGTTTTCAACTTTGCTACATGAGCGTGAAATGTGTGACAAAAGAATGTTTTTATAGGAATTGACCTGAATCCAAGGGGTTAATAATGCTGGCTGATTAAAAATCATGCCGATTACTAGATAATCCCTCTGAAATTTGATATGTCTTTGTAGCTTAACTTGGCAATTTACTCGTAAGATACGAAAGTAGCTAAAAAAACTCAGGTGAGCCAGTTCATGATTTTTATTTTTTTCAATTGCCTATTTTCTGTGTATCCACCATTCCAAGTAAAAATGCCTGTCTTGCAGTGTATTTGATTATTAGTCCCTGCAGTGTTTCCACTGGAGGCAGAGGGGCACAGCAGTAGTTGCTTGAAAAGAGCCAGGTGGAGTGTTTGGCCAGTGATCGTGGGGCTGGGTAACTGAGACAAACGGAGCCTTGACAATGTAATGGTTCGTGTAGGAACGCTCTGGTGAGCATGCTGACAAGCAGAAGGAGACCTGGCTGGGTGGGAGCAGCTTCTCCAAAATTGCAGCAACAACCAGTATTCAGAACAGTATTATTTATATGCTTTCATATGGTGGCTTTGTAGTATGGTGTGACATTCCTTCTGGCTGTTCTCCCTCTGATGAAAACCGACCTGAGCTTTAGAGGAGGTAGTTTGCTGAGTCTGCCCCAGAGCTTGGTGAACTGAGGGGACCTCGACTCTCTGACAGTTGCCTCTGGGTTACAATTTGGAGTCACACAGGTGCCTTTCCAAACCTTTGTTCTAGGAGTGTCCATGTGTCTTCGCCAGTTGTGTTGAGTAATGTGGGGCTTCCCCTTGAGGCCAGTAAATTCTGACTCTTATTTTCCTGACTTTTACTAGTAAAGCTGCTGTTAATCCATTGTTCTGTAGGTCAGCAAAAAATGCAGCCAGTGATTGTGCTGGAATCAAACAGCTCCGTTTGGCTGCACCTCTGCCGTTAAAGGGGGAAGCATTACAAGATGAAGTCAAAAACACTGAGCTCAAGACACATTTATCAGCTAAGAAGCTGTGCACTGCAGGATAGCAGTAAAAAGGGTGGAAGAACAATTATATATATTTATCCACAAAGATGTTGTTTCAGAATATAAACAGATTAATTGGTGTAGGTGATGTGCCAGGTAATTAGAACAAAGGGTTTATGTGTGGATGCAAGGCAGCATGCCAAAACACCCTTTCCCCTCTAAACAAGGTCTTATTCTTGCCCACATCTGAAGCATGCTGTCCTCTTGATATCCATGAAATTACATTAAAAAAAATAGAAGTTTGAGCATGACCACCAAAGTTGTGTACATTGGTCTGAGAATGAATATTTAAACCCCTTTCGATATGGACTCAAAATTCAATCCTCTGCCTTGTCTGATGTAAGAATTTCTTGACAACTGGAAGTGTAATAGCATGAATGGCCTCATTTTTTGACCTCTGTAGTTACTAGATTCAAGTCTTTGGTGTAAGAAATAAGCTGTAAGTACACTTGCTTATTAACTCGTTCTTAAAAGGCCAGCCAGCATCTGGTACCATCTACAAAAGAGTCGTGGCATTTTCCTAAAAGCATCGAGATAGTACAAAAAGCTGTGAAAACGTGTGCTTTCTGTCACAGGCAGAAAATTAGATGTTAAAATTCTGCCGTTTAATCCAGCTCTCCATGGAACACACGATTAGATTTGGATAACTTCTGTTTTGCAGCCTGTATCTTCTTTCAGAAATAGGATTTATGGGGATGTTTTGCAACATCAGGACTTGGAGAAATACTGGATTAAGGTAGAGGATGGCACAATGCTGCCTGACCCAGATAGTTGTACAGATTTGCACCAAAACAACTTCATGTACTTGCTGTAAGCTTTATCAAGCTTCACTAATTAAGCTTTTCAGCGCCCAGATTTAGATAACGATCAGCAGTGGCTGCAAATTGACTTTACCCCTGATGTGTAGTGAGAGCTGCTGACCGAGCCATCAAAGAGAGACCGGTTTTGGAAGTTACATAAGCCTGGTGCATGAGGTTTTTAAACTTGTTTTAACATCTGCACAAGTTTTGGAGGTAATCTTAAACATTTTATTCCATCCTTTTTCTTTCTGAACGCATCCACCTGTTTTCAGGTGTAGCCTATACCGTACTCCACAGGCACCTGTACGCGAGGGAGCGTAGTGCCGTTAGCAGTAAGAGGTTTTACAAGCGGTCCTCCGTTCCGTTTGCAGTCTGACGTGTCCTCCTCTTTTCTTTTCAGAGAAATGGAATGCGCGAATTACAGACCTGAGAAAGCAGGTTGAAGAGCTGTTTGAAAAAAAATACGGTATGTGTTACCCTTGTTTCCAAACAATTGCCTCTCGTCATTTGACACCCTAAATCACAGCGCTTCGGCATGTGTCTTGTTGGCTCAGGACCGCACCAGTACTTGACAGCACCAAAGGGGTTAAATATTGTTACAAGACTTAAAATTGGGGAAAGTAGCTTTTTGACAAGCAGGGTAATTTCAAAATTGGGTGCCTGTGTTTGGCACCTAAGTGTGAAACTTGATTTTATTTTTCAGTTGTGCTCAGTCTCCTGGAGTTCCAGTGTGCTGGTGTCTTGGGCACCCACAGTTGAGGGAGCTGGCCTTTTCTCTGTAATTACACTGAGGCCTTACGTGAAATGATCTCTTGAAATGGCTCTGGGGAGAGGCTACCACTGACTGATTGTTTCTGTCTGATGATGATTGATTTACAGTGAAGCAACAATTATATGTTCATGATTCTTGGAGAGAAAAAGAAGCACGCATGTTACACTTTGGAATTTGTCTCCAGATGCTGCACCTAGACATATTTTGTGTCCACATATCACAGACTAAAAAAGTATCAGCAAAAATTTAAAAGTAAAGGTGGTGCTCCTCTGCCATGGGAAGTGGAAGTGCTTTCGGAATGGCCCTTGTGATTTGGAGCTGTTACATGCCGTGGGTGTGACTTATCATCTGACTTGTAAACAGCCCACTGGAAGCAACACAACACCAAGTAAAAACAGTTCAGAATGTGATTCACAGTATTTTGATTGCTTGAGAAAGGAGGATAATTCTTGGTGAATTGCTTTAATTTTGATTTTGGTGTTTGCACATAGCCAGCCTAAAAATCTCCTGTGGAGTCTGTTGAATATTCTTGATTTTCCATAGCAGGCCATATGGTATTAAATTATCCCCTTTTTTCTCTGTGGATGACAGTATTTAATTGAGTCACAAACCAATTCCATAGCAGATTCCAATTCTTTCTATCTGTATGGGCATGCAATTTCCCATTTACTGAAATGAGTTATGGATGTCCACAATTCCCAGAATGCTTCTCAGATTTGTTGGCTTCTGTAGCTCCAAAGTGTTTTAGCGATGTCAGTCATTGTCATCCATTACAACTGACACTGTATATATTTATTTTTGTGTTTAGATGTAAACTAAATGGCATTACTTTTTAGTGTAAATACAGGATAGTAGCTCACAGGCTAATTTATGAAAATGAAACCTATATTCAATAGGATTTCTGTGCAAAACGTGTAAGGTTCTGAATCTAAGATGCCTCGCTGCAAACTGCAATGCTAATTGTGTTCTTTGGTGTCTGAAGAGCATTTCCTAAAACATTTGCTGATTTAAGAGAAATACAAACTCTCGGCTGTAGAAGCTTACCTGGTTTAGGTATTTAAACAAGCAGGATTCCTGTTACTCTGATGCTGTTCTTACTCGATGCTGTGCAGTGATCTAGATATTAGTGATGTTCTTGATCTTTTTTCCTGCGGCTGACTGTGCTTCACAACGGCTCGTTTCCATCAGAGGCTTGTCTGCTGGATTCGTTACGCTTTTCACCACTTGCCACAACAGCCTCTGGGGCTGAGAATAATTTTTTAAAATTTCTTGGAAGAGGTATATGACTGCAATAAAAATCTGCTTTAATGTAGGACTGGTGTGATGCACAGCAGCCCTTTTGGTGGTTGTTCTGCAGCTCCTTTGACACAGGTTTGAATAGGGCTTCTTTATTTGCTAGGAGTCATCTTCAGGTTGGTTTCCCTCTCCGTACTTACCTGTTCTCTGTCTCCAGTTTTGGCCATCTTATATTTGGCAGTTGAAACCAGATCTAGTTGAAATGCAGTTCTTCTCACAGTCTTCTACAACTCATACTCATTTCTCATCAGAATAGGAGACTATGATACATACAGTGTTTTCGAAGCTTCGTGCGAAACATACCTAGAACTGTTCTGCTTCCAAGTGGTTGAAAGAGTATGTTAACTAAATGTCTTAAAAACCTAAATTGGTTTATTGCTTTCAAGAATGTGTGAGTTAATGTGAGCATTTAGTACACACTGATGTGTGAACCACAGGCTGCTTTCACCTTATGTTAAGGTGCTTGTAAAGGTGGCCCGAGTAGCGTTGCTTTCAGAAACGCTGCCACAACATCACTGTGCTCTCTTTTGGCCTGAGCTTGTCCTGTCTCTCCTCAAATAATTCTTTGCATCTAATTTCTGTAGCAAAACAACAGAATGTACCAAACTATTTGCAGACCAGTCAGATGGTAATAGAGAATTCTTGTTGCATGGCCTACAAAATTAACGTGCCCTTGTGAGCATAAAGAAATCAGCTCTCTTGGTATTTGCAAACCATCCTGCCATTCTCCAGTATTAGCCAGCCTGACAGATGTATTGATGTGATTGTGGTACTCATAACTTAAAGAAATACACTGAGGTTATTTTCCAGCTCTGGGTGAGTCTGTTATTTGCTTTTTGTTTGCTTCAAAGATTTCATTAGTAGGGCCATGCTTTTTTTGACGGTGTTAGAAGTGTATTGTTTATTTCATTAGTGATTCCTTGGATTTTTTAAAATATGCTGAAGACTTAGGAGTTCACTCGAAAGGGATCTGTGCCCCTCCTCCCAGGCATTAACGACCTGTAAGCAAATAGTAGTAACAAATAATAATAATCAGAGCTAATGAACTGAAACATGCTTGGTTTATAATTAAGTCTAGATAATTTCATCTTTCAAAATGTACTATTAAACAAAACCAAAATACTGTGAAACTTCACTGTAACAGGTGCAGTCTCTGTTATTAAATGTTTACAGAGTAAGGGGGGGGAAGGAGAATCTGCATATGTTTGCAGGTCTGCAGCTTGTTTACTGTGAATTAGTGATTTTGCTGTAAAACAAAATCACCACCACCACCCTAGTTATGAAAATGTGCTGAGGGGGTTATTGCCTGTCTGCTAATTTTAATGTTTTTCAGAACGATATCAGAGAGGTAATTGAGTAGAGCCACAAGCTAGTCTTATGGTTTTATTCTCTTTTTTCTTAAAGCTCAAGCTATAAAAGCAAAAGGTCCAGTGTCTATCCCATACCCACTCTTCCAGTCACATGTGGAAGACTTATATGTGGAAGGGCTGCCAGAAGGAATTCCCTTCAGGAGGCCATCCACGTATGGGATTCCCCGTCTTGAGAGGATACTTCTAGCAAAAGAGCGGATCCGGTTTGTGATTAAAAAGTAAGGAATCTTGCATGTTTGTCCCTGTAGTACTCACTGCTTTCTGCTTGCTTCACTCTGCTTCATGTTATCTTCAGTAACTTCCAGAGTGATTTCTACCGACATGCTCTTTTGCAGTCTGATGTGTAATTCTTAGTTGATGATCACTTTGATAAATCCAGCTCGTCGGATCACCAGAGCGCCACAGCGGTGGCTGGCATCTGGACAGATCTCTTCAGTGTTGTGGACTTGCTGTCATGGGCAGATCTCTTTGGACTGTTTTAATCTCTGTGACTGTAATACACATTGAAAGCCACTGACTTGGGGATATTTTATTCTATCTGAGGATCCTGGCCTCAATTTCAGCTTGTGCTTTCATTTTTTTCTTCTTGGAATGCTGTACCATGGTGTCTATGACTGTATCTGTATATAGGGTTGCCCAGGGCAGGCTTGAGGCTGATATAGCTACTGGTTCCTGTGATTTAGTTGGATGCCTGTCCTTGCTGTGTCTGGAGGTAGATCAGGTAGTGTACATGAAGGGATGTACATAGAAACTGCTTGAGGGCTCAGCTGCCTGCTGTAGCTAGCCTGGCAGGGTAACGCTGCCCTTAAAGGGGAGCACGAGACTCGTGTGATGTTCTGGGCTCCTTTCTTTCCCATTTTCTCCTTTCTTTTCTTGGTGTCTTTCCTAGAAGAACCCAGACATTACTTTCTGCAAAGGCACGTGGGATTGGAAGGCAGCCTGGACTAAGCCTAAATTCAGGATATGCAGGGAGAGCTGCCGAGGGCTGGATCTCAGAGCTGCTGAGCAATCCGGGAAGCAGCAGTGCGGATGCGGCTGTGGCAGAGGGATACACAGCTTTGGTAGTGGGTGCATATTCACCTTTCATCGTTTGGAGCTTCACTTCAGGCAGATGATGTGATGTTTCACACCACAGATGGGCATTTGCAGTTTAAACAAAGCCTCTGCGAGTAACAGCTGATGTTTTACAATTGTTCAGTGGTGTAGGGCCTAATCCAAGAGCTTTTGAAGTGGACAGGAATCTGCTGATGGCGGTGGTCAGGCTCGGAATCAGTGGTAGTGGCAGCCTGTGCCTCTCTGCGTGCTGCCTTTGTCATGAATGCTAGTTTCTCAGATTTGACAGGTAAATGTTCAGTTTCTGTCATCTTAATGCTTGCAGGTAACCAGAACAGAGGAAAAAGTGTGGATCTGTCTTTTGTCTCACTTAAAATCAGACACTATGCATAGATTTTAACATTTAGGCAATGCTGGCACCTGCTCTTGTCAAATTTGCCTCAGTTGTTAACAGTAATTAATTGATGCTGTTCATCAGTTTTGTAATGTGTGGTAATCAGAGCAGCTCAAAAACCAGTTCAGCTCTGTGAGAAATGTCAGAATTTTCCATTTTTTTGTTGTTCTGTTATGGATAAAACTGGATTTATTTGGGAAACACAAATGTCTGCTTTGAGATTTTCATTTTTAAAGGTTAAATTTTTTATTTGGATCTTTGTTTCTGATGAAGAGCATCTTAGACCTCAGTCATAATTTTGCTGTAATCTGTATGTTACCATGAAATGTTATGGCACAGGTGGGTATGGGTGTCAGGCCTGAAAAATGATTTTGTCTGTAGGGTTCCAACAAGCTCTTATAATACTTGGGTGTTAATTGGAATTTAATGTTGAGGATCGTGATGTCCCCTCTTGCTTTTTTTTCTGATTCTTCAGTGGTAACTTGAGGCTGTACCTGTAGACTGTAACTTCTGGTTTATCAAAGTGTATGTCACTGTTGAAGCATGTATCTTAAATCTTTCAGGCATGAGCTTTTGAATTTGACACAAGAAGATGTACCATTGGACAAACCAGTTGGAGGAGGTAGGTCTCCACACGTGTGAGTTATGCAACAATAACAATACAATACAATGTTTTCCTATTTGTCAGTGGTGGCTACCCTTTACTTTTACTAATAACACATTGCACATAATTCCTCTTGTTTTGAATCTTCTTTAGCTACAAAGTGACAGGGATTTTCCACTGGCTTTCCAAGCCAGTGTTAGTAACACACTTTCAACTGATTTGATTCAGCTGGCCAGAAGGAAAAACAGGGAGCTAAGTGCTAGTCTGTTGAGATACAGAGAAAAGGCAGTAGTTTCCATAGTTGATAGTGTTTACTGGGTAGGGAAGTGTGTAGCATAGAATAATTGCTTCTATATGGTATTTATCAAAATCAGATGAACTGAAGTGCAGTAGTGAACATAATGGTTATAATGACACATTAATGTAGAGTCTGACTTGCTCGGATAATGGGACTCCGTTTTCACACCGTAGTGCAAAACCAATGCATCTAACCACTTTTGCCATCAGGAATACTTTTCAGCAGATGCATGCTCTTACATGTGTTGTCTCCATTGAGCACCCATCCAAAGGTTACAAAAACAACCATGTAAAACAAGACAAGAGTAGACTTTTGTTACAATTGCATCCATGAATTCATGTCCGCTCAAACTGGAAGAAAAATGTTTAGTGTGGAAAAAACTCAAGTTTTGAAAGAAGCGTGCCTCTGGGTGGGCACTAGTTGGTAAATTACTTTCTTGGGCTTGTTTTTCTCTTCAGTTGTATTCTGCTGTCTCTTGGGCTTCAGGGGATTTTTCTAATTTTCCAATTAAACCAAGTGCTGAAAGCTTGTGTGCCTGAAACAGTGGTAGCAAACAAATTGCTCTCAACCCCAAAATGCTAACTGGCAACCTCAGCCTGGTTAACTGTGAATTTTTAGTAATACCAGAGAAATCCTTAGTTCAGGCAAGGACACAAGCCTATAAATGGTAGTATCGGCACTACTGCAGCACCATTGTGTTGTATTATGTACTCAGTTTTCTGTTGTAAAAAGTGTATCAAAAACTGTACTTAAAGTGAACATTCAGGATCTAAATTAAGCGAAGAAATTATAAGGATGTCACTTTAACACATGTGTAGGAATTAAACTTTTCCTGCAGTATAAGTTAACCTAGTGTCTTGAGTCTTAATAACCTACTGTTCCTTCGAGCACCACATTTGACTGTAAAAATAGTAGATAGGCTAATGTCTGAGTCTTCAACTTAACTATACTCTTACGTGTTTTTTTTAATGAGCCCTTTTCTCTGTTGTTTTTGTCTTATTTAATATAGTTGTACTGATGAAGGCAAAGCAGGTACATTACATGCCCTGTAAAACGCCTGTAGCTACGAAGACCAGTGGTCACCCATTTTTATGGCACAGTGTTATGAACAGTCACGTTATGTTGCCTGCCTTCGCTAGCTCGTAACGGTGGTATATTGCCGTGTGATGTCTGCATTATTTCTGAGAGAAGCTGTTAATAACATCTCAGGGCACACAGCTCAGAAGACAGCAGCTGTCTGAGCCTCCTTTCCCTCAGTTTCTTTTCTGCCTGTTTAGATTCCCTCTTTTTCAGTAACTCATCTCTGTTGCTCCGTGTGTCTGCTGCCACCTCAGGAGAGAGCGCCATGCAGTGCCAGCCCCTGCTCTTGGGTCCTTGTGGTGGCCCCATGTCCTGCTCTGTCCATAGTCCCTGCTAGCTTGTGTCCTGCGGGAGAGGGATGGGATGAGTGGTGGTTTGACTGGCAGAAGAAAGGTGATTTGCATTTGCATGCCTGTGGGAAAAGACTGGTCAGGAAGGTTTTATGAAGTGGCCTCGGCCCTGAGAAGGCTGATACTGGCTCCAAGACAAACCAGTCCGGCGGTGATGGGTTGGCTGAGGAGAGGGCTGGATAAGTGTGAGGAGGTGCGTGTGAAGGTAGCCCAGCTGGGTGCAATGCAGATATGGAGCAGAAGCTCGTGCTTGTGTGTGCTGACTAAACCCAGAGAGTGGCAGCTGTCTGGTGTCTTATTCAAAACTGATGAGTTTCCACTTGCTGGTCACAAAGACACATTCAGAAGAAAAAAGATTTCTGTGATATGTGCTTTGATCCCAGTCCCATGACACTGAGGGGACGGACAGGTTCTTCAGGGATCCTTGGCAGAATGATGACGGCACTGAATTGTAGTTACAGTTACAGCTTTATGTTTTTTAACAGGATATTATAATTAGTATGGCGTAGAATTTATTATTAGAATGACACAGGATTTTTACAAGCAAAATCAATGTGGCACCATTTAAAAGTAGCATAATACAGAGTTTATAATATAACTTAACCTATGGTTTCTAATCACCTAGTCCCTCTGCAGATTGCGTCAGATCTTAATACATGGCTTGCTGTTTCAATATAGTAATCATAATCTAGACTCAAAAATGATACCAAAGAAGATGAGGCACTCAACCCTCGGAGGAAGAAGATGATGGTGGAGCTGTCCCTGGCCACGGCGGGGTCATGAGTCTCACTGTCCAGGAGCAGCTTCAGACCAAGTTTACCCCTTAGGACTTGCAGCTGTGTGATTTTTATGGATAGTGCTCCGTGTGCTGTTACACTTCCCTGTTCTGTTCTGGGGACATCACCACCATAGGACTGGTCAGATGCCTGGGACCTTCAAAGCCAGTGAGGAAGGGAGTAATCTTGAGGCCGGTAGGGAGGGGAAGAAGCAATCTGTTTGGTTTGTCTACTTGGTTCACTGGACCTTCAGGGACTGAGAGTGAAGGGAAAGGGAACGACCCGCCCTGTCGCAGAGAATGGCTGCTTGCTTTACAAAATGACATTAGTTATGCTAACCATATTACCAGGGTTTGGGAGCAGGGGTACCTGTCACAATCCCAAAGGATGAGCACACATGACAAAACAGGAACAAAAGCTGTTACCATTCCTGCAAAATATGACAGCACTATCAATCATCATTGTGCTCTGTTGTTCTGCTGGAGGAGTAGAACTCGAGCTCATGACTATCCTCAGGTGCAAAACTTGGTCTCATGAACTCCAGAGTTGCATGCGTATCAGCCAACAAGTAAAGATGCTCAAGTGATAAAATTGTGGAAAAGCTGTATTTAATCTTGGTTTATTGACCAGAAAATGCTGATCTACATACCTGCCACATGCTGGGTTCTATGTCTAAATTACTACTTAACTCATGTCTTAGGTGGTGTCAAGGAAACATTCTGGAGAGTTGGAACTAAGCTGCTTGTCAAGAAGAATGACAAAATCCCTAGTGTCATTTGATGTAGTTGTTAATTGCCATTTAAAAAGTATTGTCCATGAACAGTGGGAGAAATGGATGCTGGAAGTTCAACGTGAATATACAGCAAGGAGCAAACTGCTGTGTGCACCCACTGTAAAAACTTGCTTTGGGCTTGTCAGTGCTTAGTGAACATTCCTTGAAAGCAAGTTTTCATCCCATATGCATGTCAATTTCTGCACCTAAATATCAAGGTAACATTTTAGAAAATGATACTGGCAAACTAACCCCATCTCCAAATGGGATGTGCGCATTGGAGGCGGATCATAAAGCATTGCAGTTGTTCATGCCAATACGCTGTGTCTTTTGCAGCAAGAGCAATGTCACTGGTTCAATGGGTTTTTGTACAGTTTTAACATTCTGTCATTTTTCATAATTAATTCTCCTAGTTCCAAGTTGAATCCATGCTTCTTCCACATAGTATTGTCTGGGTTACCTGAAAATGCAGGATGGTTACACATGCTATAAACCTGAACTGCTGAAAATATACCAAAAATAATTAGGGAATGTTGGTTTTGTTCTGTGTCACTCTCACATACAGTGAAGGAGGAATGGTATGCCAGAATCACCAAACTGAGAAAGATGGTCGATCAACTCTTCTGTAAAAAGTTTGGTGAGTACAGTATTATAGGTTTGTGGGTTTTTTTTTTATGGCTTTGTATTTCTTGAAAGCTGCTTTCATGATTTCCTTTGAATACCTACATGAATGAGACTTTTGATCAGTTTTTTAAAATATTTAGAATCCCAGTAGTTGAGTGAAAAATAATTTATAACTTAACCGCTTATGCAACAAGGTAAATTTGTATTTAAATTCCAAGTCTTATAAGTACAGCTTTCTGATTGCTGTCACTTCCTTCCTATTTGGATTTGTTTTGCTCTGATGGTGAATAAAACAAACATTTACTTATTTATATCCATAGCAGTATCATTACAATTAGTACTAGAACATTTCTGGATGAGTTTTTATGTTCCTTCCAATATAAAAAATCGCTTCAGTAGTACTAGAATAAAATGCTGCATGATGCTCTATAAGAGATTAAAAACTTTGGATAAAACCACTGCACTATGCCCCGGTGAGGAACCCAGTAACCTTCATTCAGTCGAATCTTCATTCTGACTGCCCAATAGCAACATGAGACAACACGGTAAATTTCTGTGGTTTTGATGTGCTGACATTTGGACTGTGTTGCGTTTAGATAATCCTGCATTGTCCCAGGTTCTAAAAGCAGAATTGCACCAGCCTGAAGAATTGGTAGCCTAGCTAGCTTTTAATAATGCTTGATGGCCAGGCAGTCTGGTTACTGGACGTGTTTTGTTCAAACAGCTGAGGCCTTGGGGAGCACTGAGCCAAAAGCTGTTCCATACCAGAAATTTGAGGCCCATCCCGCTGACCTCTATGTTGAAGGGCTGCCAGAGAACATCCCTTTTAGGAGTCCTTCCTGGTATGGGATCCCTCGCCTTGAAAAAATAATTCAAGTGAGCAACAGAATAAAATTTGTCATCAAAAAGTAAGTGTGTTTTAATGCCTAAACATGTTTGGTTTGGGTGGTTTTTTTTGTTTGGTTGGTTTGGATTTTTTGTTTTTGTTTTTTTTAAGAAAGAGGTAAAAAACCCAACACCTTTTGTGTTACCATGCACTTGGTTTCATTAAGTGATGAAGCATTCGGTCTCTAGTTACCACATAGGCAGATTAAATATTCTGCATTATGAAGTGGGTATTTGCAATTCAGACAAGTCTTCCAGGATATCTTTGAGTCATGTTCACAGGTGTGAAATATTAATAGAAAAATCCAAACTTTTCAATTGATGTCATAGTAAGTAGCACTATTTAGTTTACGTCAAGAAGGGGCAGATTATTTGTTTCTGCTTGCAGGCCAGAGCTGCTAACTGTCACTTCAACCGAAGTTACTCAGCCCAAGTCAAACACCCCAGGTAAGACAGGCACCGTCTCCAAGTGGGAATGGGAGGGTTTGGTGGGGAAACACATTTGGACCAATGCAATAGTTTGCAAAAAGTAGTCCCCTTCTGTGATGGCTGTGCTGACATGCTCTTCATGAGGTCTGCGCAGAATAGATTGATCATTATGAACGTGGATGGCTTCCTGGATCGTGGTGCAGTCCAGCTGTCTTTGAATAACTAGAAGGAATCACCTTCACAGCCTGGGACAACAATCCTGGCCTGAATCAAAGTTCTTGCAGCCCCTTAGTATGTCACAGCTGACTGCTGGGATTTTTTCAGGCCTCTGAGGGTAAGGAATTGTAATGACTTCTTGAAAGCATGAAGTGCCTTTAACACAGGGGAGGAATCAGATTGTGTTTTGTTCCTGAATGCTCTGAATTGGAGTGTATTGGCACTTTCTTGCTACAGCAGTGCCCAATCCAGATCTTGGTGTTTTTTAGGAGTATGAATCTGTTTGTAGTAATAACTAACACAAACTGAGATCCAGGGCTTCTTAGGTTTTTCCCCACACACATTTCACTGGATAAACAAACCACAGCTCTAGGAAATAATTTTGTTGAGCTTGCTGCAGGAAAAAAAGAAAAAGAAAAAATATGATTCGCATAATCAGTAGTTGCCTTACCACACACTGTGGATTCTGTTTGGATTTTAGGAAAAGGCTCACATTTAGCAAGGGAGTAGCTCAGTAGAAAAGACTGTTCAGTGTGGAGGAGAAGGAAAAGACAACATCAATTTTTTTTCTTTGTTTTTGGTTTGTTGCCAACACCCCGGTTGTTGTGAAATTTGACAGTGTAAATCACAGTTTGACAATGAAGTGGTGACAGCAGGTGCCAGTGGTGGCAGTAAAAAAGGAGCTGAGGATCTTCTTATTGCAGATGCAAACTTTACGTTGCCAAGGAAAATATTATTCTGTTGCAAAGTGGTAATCCTGTGCCCTCAACAGATAGCCTGCAAATAAAATTTTAATGTTTTAAGTAAATTAGTCTAATTCCTTTGCCTAAGTGCTAGTCTCTTGAGATACAGAGAAAATGTAATTCTCATACATTGTGTGTATGAGTATTAACACACATGCAGGTGTTAAATACCTGTTAAATCTGTCAAATAAGTAGGCCAGATTACAAAAATATTAAGGCATTGTGCCTTGAAAATATAAGAAGCTAGAAATAAACAAGGTCAAGTAATTTGTTAGTCAAAAATACGATTCATAAACACAAAATTTGTGTATAGCTTCCTTCATGCATGCTTTCCACAACTCTGAATAGTTTTACCTCAGTAGCAGTTAATTGTTATTTGTGGGTTATGATGAAAAGTAATGAATTATGATGCTGTTTCTCAGAAATGCTTTTCATTGCTGCTGGTGTCCTTTGCTTTCTTCTCTACCTAAGCTACAAATTGCTCTGGCTAGCACTCCTGTAATTGGCTTTTATTTACAGTAGAGAACAGGACTGAAGATGATTTTTTTATGCTCATCAAAACATTGAGCAAAGCACTCTTTAAATCCTCATCTTCTGTTCTAAAGAGTGTTATTCTTATGCACTATGATTAATTAATTCCAACTTTTAAGAGCCACTAGAATAATCCTTTCCTGCATCTAAAGGCTCTGAAGAACAAGTTCTCTCACTTGGGCCAATATTTGAAATTTATAACTACATTTAAAGAGATTTTCCATTATGTAGAGGGAATTACATGTATCATTTAAGCTGCCATTAATCATCATTACTTATTGTGTGTCCTTGTCTACTCACATGTGATTGTGTTGATGGTTTACAAGTTCTTGTTTTGGAAGAAATTGTTCACGTGTACCTCTTTCAAACTGTGTCATACTCTGATGTGTATCCATTTCTGGTTTTAGTGAAAGAAGATTGGAACGTCAGGATCACAAAGCTAAGAAAGCAAGTAGAAGAGATATTCAATACAAAGTTTGGTAAGTTAAATGTTAAATGAACTGTTTTATAACACTGATGCATTTTAAAACTCATCTGTAAAGAGAGTTGCAAATTTTACCAATCTTATTTAAACATGAGAAACATATGGGGGCAAATATGGAAATTTGAGTCCTCTTACCTGCTTTTTACTGACTGTTCCCTACAACTGACATAAGTGACTTTATAACTCCATCCTAGGCCATAGTTTTTCCAGTTACGTGGCAGATGATGATGGTATGTGCACTAAAAGCACATACCATCCAAAAGCACTAAAAGCTTTTGGATGGAAAAGGTTCTTAAGAAAATACTGGGCACTGCAGGCTTAGATGTTGTCTGTAACAAGATGGACCGAGTCCCCATTTGCAATTGTTCCACAGAAAATAATAGAAAAACTGTTTAAATATTTCTCATGGATTTTTTAAATTATCCCTGAGTAGTAGAGCTTCTGTAAGCCAAGTATCTTCAAGCCACTTGAGATGAAATACCAGTTATTTGGGTGTGTAAACTGTCATTAAATCTTTATTTTCAGCCCAAGCTCTGGGGCTTTCGGAGGCAGTGAAAGTTCCCTATCCTGTATTTGAATCCAACCCTGAGTACCTGTACGTTGAAGGCTTGCCAGAAGGAATCCCCTTCCGGAGTCCCACATGGTTTGGAATTCCACGCCTTGAAAGAATTGTCCGTGGGAGTGGCAAAATCAAATTCGTTGTTAAAAAGTATGTTTAATTCTGTTGGTTTTACTCCTCATTTTGATGTTACTTGACTTCTTTCCAGCAGCTTTAGGCTTTAAATGCTACCTAAATTCTGTTTCCATGAAACAGAAAGGCAGAATTTTTCACATATGCTTTGTCGCATGAAACTATAGATCTTCTTTATTAAATTTATATAGATGTATAAATTGTTTCATGCATCAAGAATCTAGTGGTCTTGTATCTGGAAGCTTCTTTTCTTCTTTTTCCTTCTTTTTATTTATCTTGCTTGAAATAAACCCAGAAGAAAATTAGAGTAGCAAATGTAGCTGAATGTTTTCTCACTTTTTGTGGTTGTAGTGGATGGAGAGTCACCCACGCTTCCAGCAAAACTGTATTATAGAAATCTGATGTTATGTGAATTGGAACTGAACAGAATTCCAAGCAATTTTGCTGTATTATTTTTCTTGCATGTGTAATTAATTGGACTGTGTTCTGTTCAACTTTTAGGCCTGAGCTTGTCACTTCCTATTTGCCTCCAGGACTGGCTAGTAAAATAAACACTAAAGGTAAACAATTAAGTCATTCAGTTCATAAATACTTACTTTCTGCTTCCTTGGCAGACTGAGGTTGAAAACTATGGGTGTTACAAACAAAAGGCGTTATTTAAGATGATCTAGTGTGGTAGCCTCTAAATATACTATTATTTGAAAACCTACTCAGAACGTAAATTTACTTTTTTTTACTTAAGGCTGTTCCAGTATAGAAAATGGAATTTACCAAATTTCGACTTTTTATTTTGCTTTTAATGGTCTAAACCATATTTAACTTATAACTGTGAACGGAATCAAATAACAATGAAGTTTTGTAAGAAAAGAATAAAAAAGTTTAGGTTGTCCGCAATATTCAGAAGTTAATGATTTTGTTGTTTAGATAATAAAATACCAAAATAAAAAAATAAAGTACCAAAGCTGTCCCTCACACAACAAACAACAGTCTTCTGTTCTGAATTAGCAGAGTGAAAGTTTAGGTGCCATAAGTTACCTTTTTCAGGAGTACTAAACTTGCTTTTTAAGGCTGCGAGTGTCAGTGTGTTGTTCAGATTTTACGATGCAGACTGTACTTAGTACAGACACAAGTGATTGTTCAGGCTGTTGGAATTTTGAGAATACAGCTGTGTTGTCACCAGCTGCGCAGGCCACGCATTATAGAGGGATTGTGCATTACACCTTGTGTTATGTTGACTTCCAGCAACGAATCCAAAGAGTTCAAAAGTGTCACGAAGTCCTGCAGGCAAATCCGAGGTCCCAGAGATTGAAGTTACTCTTGAAGAAGGTATGGAAGAAATATCATTAAATAGTCTTCTAATGTTTTTATATTCTAATGTTTTCTGTTCTTCTTAGTTTTCATAGCCCATAATTAACTTACACATGCACCTTCTGTAGCAAACTGAGTTTCATTTCAGGGCTCCAGGTACACTTTATTATAGAAACAGTCTTATTTTTCGTTTCTGAGTAATAGTGGATCCTGTGCAGATGATGGTTAATAAAAATGTTGAGAGTTTGACAGCTTGCTTGGGCCCTCTATTCCAAGCAGAAATGTGGGAACTGGTGTAGTCCTAAGCAGAGAAATGACTGACATGATCAGTGGTAGCAAATGCTTAAATACAACCCTACAAGAACTTCTTAAGGGGGTTTTTATTCTACCCTTGATTCAGAGGTTGTTTTCCCTAGTAATCAAGTGTGATGTGTTGTTCTTTTCGTGTGATGGTTTGCTTCTGCTCTCTGCATGTATGTATGTAATGTCTCTTTACAGGTCCTAATAAACCACAAAAAACAGATGTTCGAACTAATTCTCAAACCAACGGATCCAATATGAATTTCAAGCCACGAGGAAGAGAGTTTTCTTTTGGTAAACATTGTGCGAGTTAGCACACATACTTTATATTAGCACTGGTATTGAAAATTCCCGTGATTGCATATCGGAGATACTTGGAATTCATGTTTCAGTCTGAAGTTAGTGAATGACTGAAGTTCTTCTTTTCATGTACGTTCAGTTCTTCGTCATGTAGAATAGCCTGCCTCAGAGAAATCCTGGGTGGTTTCTGGAGAATGCAGTACAAATGCAGCATGGGTCCTTTGGATCTTACTAACTTGGGTTCAGAATCAGTCCCTTTAGGCTTCTGCTGTACTGTTATTTCACAGTGGTGCAGACCCTTGAAGGACTGTCTGGTGCACAGCACCCCTAGAGTGCCTAAATCCAGCTGAGATCTGATAGTGTGAGTAAGCTTAAGTGATCCACACACTTGAAATAAGGAGCATCACTGCAGAGATACCCAGGTGGTACGTAGGAACGAGGAAGGATTCAAACCAACATTCGTAAGCTGTTCTATCAGAGCTGATTTTGCAAGACCACTGTTAGAAACCTCCCCACTTCTGGAAAATTCAGTAAAGGAAAAGCCAGCCAGGGCTGGAAGCCGTGTAGTTGTATCATGAGCATTGGGCCTGAGCTTTTGAGCCGTGGAGGACCAGGCCTGTCTGCAGTGCTCTGGCACAGAAATCTTTGCATCGAAAGCAAGGGTCAGTTTGCAACCCAGACAAATTCCTCATAGTCAAGTGAGAGGAATGACTATATTCAGAGTAACAAAGCAGTTCCCAGGTCTCACGAAATCTCTTTTTTTTCCAGCATCCTTACATTCTGAGTTTATTTGCTTATATTTATATAGGAGTTTGTTGTTATTTGCTTTATTGTATTTGTCCACCATGCTTTCTTTTTAGTCATACAGTCATAAAATGTGAAACAAAGGAATTCTTTATTCCTACTGAGCCCTTTTAGAATGAATGTAAGGTATGGTTTGGTATGACTGCTCCTTTTGGCATGGGCAGCACTCAGAGTTAGGTAGTTTTCTCAGACTTGCTTGTTATTGTTAGAGCTAGGCGCTTTTTTTAAGCTTTAGTTTGTGATTTTTTTAAAACTTTCAACTGAGTTTTGTAGACCAGCTACAGACCACTTACTGCAGCAACCAGTAAACCAGTCTAGCAACTGCTGCTGATGGTTGTCAGACAAAAAGCCTAGCTAGGTGAACATTTAATCTTCCTCACTGAAGTCAAAATGATCAAGCTTGTAGTTCTCAAGAGAGAAGCATGTGTCTCAGGGCTATGTCACTGACCATGTGAAGAACTTTCTGCCACTCTTTTAGGTGCTGGTTCAGATTAGTGAATTTTATGTTGCCTGATACTGGATCACTCTTGGATTTCAATTTAATTGCCTTTGCTTTATGTAGTAGCAGTATCTTTCAAAGGCTTAGGAAAATGAGGATGATTTATGTGGATATAGGTTTAGACTGCAGCAGAATGTTTCAGTGCCGTTTGCAGAATGAAAGCTATTTTGCACATTTTATGGTCATAGTAAATCAGTTATCAAGCATAATTGTTTATTAAACATTTATTAAAGTATTCCTTGAGGACTAATTCATTGTGCGGGTGTTGATTTAATTCTTCCCATTTTCTCCTGGCAGAGGCGTGGAATGCCAAAATTACTGACTTAAAGCAGAAAGTTGAAAATCTTTTTAATGAAAAGTGTGGTAAGTTTGTTGATTCTTTTTTACTGAGGTGTCTTTGTTAGCAACATGCAGTTTGTTGTATGATAGATATCACATGTTTATTCCAAATGTCCTGCATTCCTTGTGCGCTCTGGACAATTTCTTATGAGTTCATTCCCACATAGATTTCTTGCAATTCTGTGTCACATTTCCACTAGTTCATCTCATTTGGGTTTGGAAATGGAGAAGTTGTGGTTGGATTAGTAATTCTTTAATGGCCCAGAGACATAGTGACTCCACATCCTGGCGCATCTTAAGCTTTCTTCGCTCTGCTTATGAATGGGACTTTGTGGGGCCTCAGTCTCTGCATGACTCGATATGTTATGGATGGTGTCTGGACAGACGTGCTCAGTCGTGTCCCAGCACTTCTTCTAGTCCAGGCTGTTTGGAAGCTAATGACTTTTGGAAGTAATGACTTCTGGTTACTCTCCTGATGTAGTTTTTGGAACAAGAGCACTAACATCACCTGGCCCTGGTGCTATTCCCTGGCAGAGACAAAGCCAGAATACATTGCCTGTAACGAAGTGGAGCACAAATGGGATAATCTTATACGCAGACTCAGCCAGAGGCATGAGCCGTCTATAAATACTAAGATTTTCAGTGGCAAATTATGTTCAGATTTACTGCACCAGAATGAGTTATGTTTGAGCCTGTTTATTTTCTTCCTGCCTACTAATAGCTGTCACTAAAAAAACAGGAAAGCCTGCTGGTTTCCCCAATCTAGTATATATGTGGTATTACATACCATTTATACCTGAGATTTTCCTTTATACAGCCACATCCGTTATCGATCTGGTAGCTCATTTGCTCTGTTGCCTTTCAGGGGAGGCGCTGGGGCTGACTGAACCAGTAAAGGTGCCGTTCGCACTGTTTGAATCCTTCCCGGAGGTTTTCTACGTGGAAGGACTACCCGAGGGTGTGCCATTCCGCCGGCCTTCTACTTTTGGAATTCCAAGACTAGAGAAGATCCTGAGAAACAAATCAAAGATAAAATTCATTATTAAAAAGTAAGACTCCCATTGTGTCTTTGGTAATCTATTCTATGAGAATTGGAATGTAGACCACACAATGGAATTATGTTCCTGAGTTGATAAATTACTCTACAAAACACACACTGGAATATTTTTAGGAAATGAGGAAATGGTCAGAAAGCTCTTGCAGAGGTGGAGCAAGATACAGTAATCTCATCATGTTCAGAAAGACACTCACAACCTCTCTTTGGAGGAAGAGCAAGTCCAGATTTCTTAGCCCATTTCAGTTATCACACCACTGGTTTAGTTCCTACTGCTTGAAGCACTTAAGGGTTACTCAGAAAACTTGCTGGCCGTCTACTGAGAGCTGAGAAGTGGAGATTCTCATATATTGGGCGTTGTAAGAATTTATTTTTCTTGATGAGAGGAGGTTTAGATACCCATGTGCCAATGTAAAAGCAGTGGGAAGAGAAGTTGTACAGCCTCTCAGCTGTTGCATTCTTGGCTGCCTGTTTAGCTGAGAGGAATATAGCATTTACAATATCACTTAGTTCTTGTCTTTAGTAAATTAATATTAGAAAATGGCATTTTCTTTCGTTTTGGTGAATGTAATTTTATTATCGTTTGCAGGCCTGAGATGTTTGAAGCGGCTGTGAAGGAAAGTTCTGCTAGAAGCCCCCAAAGTGAGTTTTTCAGCTAGTTAACATTCTAGATAACGGTCTCTCTGAGCAATTAAATACAAATCAGGAGAGCTGCACGGTGTTAACAAATTCCTGAAAGACTCATTCTGTGGTGTGGTTGGCTTGTTTGTCTGCTTGTTTGTTTTTAAGATGGGAAAAATAGCAGTTAGAGTTTAAATGTAGCTTTAGTAAGAGTATTACATTTTTTAAAAAGTTATTCACAATAATCTGCCTCTCATATATTTTACTACCTTTTTATCAAAATGGAACAAGTAATGTGTGATTCACGGAAGTAATTCAGCTCTGGAGATAAACTGTTTGCTCCTGATACGTAGGTAATCTAAATGAGAAATGCCGCACAGATAAGAGTGCAGACAGCCAGTAGATAATTGTGTCGGACAGGTTATGGATTGAATGTTTTGAGTCCTATTATTATCTGTTACTATGGGTTGGCAAAACTCCAAGGAGTTAGTTGAGCTATGCTAGTTCGTGCCACTGGGCAGCGTGGCTTACCTATAGCTATTCTTCTGTGCATGCCCGCCATGAACGCAGGGATCGGTGAGTACTACTGAATTAACTGCAGGTACTGTGATTCTTCTGTTAAAAAAATGCCAAAATACATGTTCCACATGCTTTTTCCCTTTTTTTTTAAAGTCTTTTTAGGAAACCAGTTAGGTAAAGATTAACATGTTGAATCCAGCCCTTTCTAGGGGCTTGCCTCCTGAGTTGGAAAGAGGGAGTGTTGTGTGCCTTCAACAAGTATGTCTCATGGGAAGCTGAACCCATTTTGAAAATGGGACAGGGTTTGATTTCTAAACTTTGCAAATATCTCTTATTTTGAAATGTTTTCTTTATAGATGAAAATTAAGGTTTTGGGGTTTTTACAACTTCCTGAATTTGGTTTTCTTACTCTTAGGAAAATACAATTCAGCTAATACAGCAAGCACCACAACAAACACAGTGGTGAACACGGCTGCAGGAGTTGAAGATCTTAACATCATTCAAGTAACTATACCAGGTGTGTGTGCTGTCAGGTTTCACATCAGGCCTTTTCTGCTTATATTCTTCATGACATTTATTTAGTCTGATGAAGTTTTTTCCTGCAGTCAAGCTGGTTCACTGAAATGTAAGTACAGTCAACAAAGAGCATAATTTAGCATTCTGTTTTTTCTGAGATGTTAAATATTTTCTAACTTGCGTTCAGTGACATCTCTAGAATATTCATGGCCCCTAGTTAAGAAATATCCCTATTTTTCCTTTTTTTTTAATGTACTAAATCAAGTGCTGATTTGCATCTTTCCTGTCATCTCGAGGAGATCAGGACTCGGACTGAACTGTGAATAACTGTGCAGACTGACCTGCTTTGTCTTAAACACTGATTACTGCTTTCTCGGGCACAGGCTGCGTTCACTAGGAACATTGCATGCTGCGGCCAGAATGCCACCCTGCTTTTGCTTTTCCCAACCATTGCCTGGAGTGAAAATACAATTTATGATTTTAGATGAAGTTTATAAAATCATGCCTAGATAGGAAGTCTAATGTTGGTCATGTACATACTTTGAAGCTGCTCACAGATTTCTTGTCAGCCATCTATTTTTGTGTATTTGTACAATTCTGGTTTAGTGCTAAAACTGGGAACAAAGACGGCACCGTTTCGAAGCGCTCAGATACACCTGCTTTGAGTAAACATGCAACAGTAAACAAGCCCCAGGGGGAAAAGAATCATCTGGTTTAATTCTAATGTTATGCTATCATTTTCTTCCAGATGAAGAAAGTGAGCGACTGTCAAAAGTAGAAAAGGCCAGACAATTGAGAGAGCAAGTAAATGATCTTTTTAGCCGGAAATTTGGTAATTGCTTCTTACTCCCACTTTTTACTTAGGTGTGAATGCAATTAATGTTGTTCATATTGAACAAATTTGAAATTGCAGATGAATGCTGTGCTTTGATGGCAAAAATAATCTTTCGTAAGGGATGTAGGTTGTTGGGTATTTTAAACAAAAAATTCCTAAATCACAGATTGCTTTGTGTTCCCCCACCTCTTCCTGTTTACTTCTGTGTAAAGGTGGATGACATACTTATTTTTTTTAGGCAAACTAATTCTTCTTTTGGGCTTGGGAGACCTCCTAATACTTGAGAGTAATTTTTAAACTGCAACTTAACCTTTTTGCTGGGTACGGTTTTCTTTATTTCTACTTTGTATTTGCATCATAGGACAGTAATGACCTGGGTTTCTTCAGCTGAAATTCCTTCGCTAGTGCTGTGTTGAATTGCTTTTTGTGCACGTTGCAGGAAGTGCTTTCTTTTCCTTCATGTAGCTGTTTCCTTAGATACCCTGTTCTGTACCTTTCTTAGTGGAACAGAATCTGGGTTCTTTACACGGTGAGCTGTCAGTGTTGTAACTAACACTGTCAGGAATATTCATGAGTGCAATCCAAAATATCTAACTCTGCAGTGGTTTAATTGTCAAGTGGATTTTCCTAGTTTCAGATCTGATAGAAAGCTTGGGTTTGCCTTTGGTTTCTTAATCATCTGAGGACCTTTTCTTCAATTCAATCATAAATTTGCAGACTTGAAAATGAACATGACCTCTCGCACTTAGGTGAAGCCATTGGTATGAATTTTCCTGTGAAAGTCCCGTACAGAAAAATCACTATCAACCCTGGCTGTGTGGTGGTGGATGGGATGCCTCCCGGCGTGGTGTTTAAAGCTCCCAGCTATCTGGAAATCAGCTCGATGAGGAAGATTTTGGAATCAGCAGAGTTTATCAAATTTACTGTCATTCGGTATGTAGCTGCCATGGATTAGATTGTGCAGATGTTGTGGGGACAGCCCTGTAGCTTGAATAAATTGAGAATCGAAAGAATAGAAGCTGCAGTGCATCCTTAAATAGTGGAAGATGTTGGCTATTTTGGAAACAGCATGTCAAGTCAAATGAAGCCCAGATGTTCGTAGCATGAATGAAGAGGGTATCTCTTTGGAGGTCACGTCCAATTCACAGTGGCAAAGGGCATATTATTAATGCCACATGTTACAGCGAGCTGTCCTTTTAAGTTGGAATCTACCTATTTTGTGTCGCAGTCCGGAAGTGCTGTGGGCCTTGCTCACCCATCGATCAGATCAAGCATTGAGACAGGTCCAGAGATGGTTGGCTCTTGACAGGAGATGTATGTTTGTAGTACCATTAATAGTTTTTTAAGTATTTCAGTTGTTAAAATTCCCGAGTTAAGGTAAATTCTCTGATAAATGTTTTTTCTGCTACAAAATGAGTTCATCTACAGTACTTAAAAATACAATACTGTCCAATTATTATGAAAGTGAATATTATTTAAATGCTTATATTTGCATAGATGTCTACACACACACATATACAAGCAATATTTGTATGCATGAAGCAGAATAGATGAAACTTTGGAATCATGCTGAGATCCTAGTTCAGGAACTGAAAATAAAAAATTACAGGTTTATGTAACTTGCAGGAGTCTAAAAGCTTCAGTTTATCTTTAGAAAGTGAGAAATTTCTTAAATGTATTTTACAAAGCATACAAATTCTCAACCCTTAATCGTGAAACATTCTAACTGAAAGGACTTTTGCTGGATACATTTTTTATTTAATTGAGCTCTGAAGAAGAGGTGACTCCCTTGTTAATTAGCTGTGCCCAAGGGAAAGATTTAGATCTTTCTGCGTATGCTACTTCTAAAAATGCTGGTGAATAAACCACAGTGCCCAGGAGCTGCTATGATGGTTCCTTCTGTTTCGTTTGACTTTCTGTTCACTTTTTAGCATGACCTTTGTGACCTTTTTTTTTTGTTTGTTTGTTTTACAGACCATTTCCAGGACTTGTGATAAACAATCGTAAGTATTTATGAAACACTGATGTCAAATGCATTTTTGTAACTTACCAGGATTTTTTTTCCACGTTTTGGCTTAGTGGCAGAGGTTCCACAGTGGTCAAATTCTGTGTTTCACTCTCTTGTCTGTCTGTCCCATTAAAAGACATGGCTAAACATGAGTGTGCAATTAACTTGGGAGCAGTGTGATAAATTTACAGAATAGTAAAAGATTAACATTAACTTTGATATGAAAATGCAAGGCACTGAAGCTGTATTTTTCAGTTGCAGAATCCCAGAGAAATTAGGACCCTGACTGAGCAACAGGCTTACATGGGATTGCCTGCATTGTAGGTTCAGATCCATCACAGTAGCACTTCATAAGCACTTCATAAGCATACTTTCCAGTAGCTGCACAACCATGTTCCACTGCAAAATTCTGCATTCTGCTGAAACTGTAACAGTTTAGAGAGGCAGAGTGTAATTACCTGAAGTGCCATGGCCAATTTGGCCATAGTAATGAAATCGTTTGGGGGGAAAAAAGAAAAGATCTTAGTATTTTCAGTAGGGTAAAATAGTTGTGACCTGACTTATTAGATCTTATACAAGAGAAAAAACAAACGGCCAGACTGCCAGTACAGTGTCCTGTGTCATGTTCTTTCTGAGCCAGTGTCAGATGAGAAGTTCAGAGGCTGAGTAACCCTCTGTTGTTTGCTTGGCCTTACCCACCTGCACCTTAGCGACCCGGCGTTCGTTCATTTGCGTCCAGCCAGCAGTATTCCTGCTAACGTGCTGGTCTGTGAACTGCCAGTGCTCAGTGTTCTCAGGAAGATACTACTGTTAGTAACTCACGCTGGCCTGCTCACCAGTCCTAGTCACACCTTCTTAGCAGGCAGCCAGATCCCTTTGTAAGAGGGAACCTTCCGAAGTGCTCAATAACATTTCCAGAGAATTGAATGAGACATGAAATACCAGACTGTTATCCATCCAGCATAACTGAATGATTGGAAGGCTCTAGCCTGCTGCTTATGTAGGTACGATGCGTTACCCTGAAGAACGTATGAGGACTTGCAAGGAAACGTTTGGTGCTTGCAGGCAAGAGAGGGAATTTTTCTGTAACAAGAAGTACTGAACTGCAGCCTGATCACAAGTGTTAGTAACCTGTTCATGAGACAAGTTTCAGGATTTGCAGATGCACGAAGTAAGGTTGCCCTTGTGTTACGTGTGGGGCCAGACCATTTTCATTGTCAAGTTAACAGTGATCATGTCTAATTTTAGAGCTGATAGAAAAAGCTGAAGCGGAAGCACCACCACCGGCACCGGCACCAGCACTACCAGGTGATGCAGAGCGTGACGCGTGCCCTTGGGGAGGGGTAGGGTATGGAGTTCCCGACCTTATGGGCAGAGGAGAGTAGTAGTCATGTCCTGGGTACATGCTGCTCATGATGGGCCATTTTATTTTGACAGATGGTGTGTGATGGTGGCTTTTATAGCTATTAAATATTAATGAATTAATAGAGAGAGACATTACTTCCTTTCAAGCTGTGTCATTGGCATGTTCCTTGATTTGATTTTCTGCAGATGATGAGTGAGCTGAAACGAAGGATTAGTAGGGGCAATATATATAGCCAATTCAGTATCCACTTATTGATGTCTGCTTAACTCAAACTATGTGTCTGTCTGCACCAGATGGATATTCAGCCAAGTGAAGTTTGTCAGTATAACATCTAAGAACCTAGAATGGGGTCTGGCTGGGATTTCTACTCACTGCACAGCTCTGTAACCCCTGCTAGACCGTGACTTAGACTGTAGACACGTCACTTCTCTTAATCTGAACAGAGAACTTAGCTTTATGCTGTGAGTAGCTAAAGTAAATGGAGTTGAGCAACTTCTTTTTGACCCAATATAGTTTCTGAATGTTTGCAGACCCAAGTTGGTGTAGTGTTTTTGTATTGTGCTGCAGACTCTATAGATCCATACACTTATGTCAGACAAAGATATTTGAGTCTGATCATAAGAGGAAAAAATGAGGCTTTTTTCAGGGAGAACTTTCCCTAATTTTTCTAAGATACTTATCTGATGTTGTTGAAACTATATTCATATTCATTTGACTATGTTTTTTTTCATTTCAGAGCCTGCTGAA
>NW_010268655.1:60952-70646 GCF_000690775.1 Eurypyga helias
GAACCAAGCCAAATAGAAGTATCTGTAGGAGGTAAGTGTTTGTCTTCAGTTATTATCAACAAATGTTTTAAACTCATTTTGCACAAAGTTACATCTTTTTATGCAAAAACAAAAAAAAGGGCTTTTATTGGTTCCCAGGACACTTTTTCATCTGTATTAATATCATGCTGCATTTTGTGAAAAATACTCTGCAGCAAAAGTTATTCTTCAAATAATTTTACAGAGGAGTTTTATGAATTGTTCTTGGTTGGTGAGTCATGACTATATATAGGGTTTGAGTGATTGCTCATATCCTGAGCGATGTGCTGAATAACTAGATGCAGTAGTTCCCACAATTTCTGTAAGTGAATGATTGCCATCATCAGGAAATTTGAATGCCATATTGACTTGAATATACTGTGAGGGTGTGTTGGGGAGGGGGAAGAGTGTCCTTTTTCCAGAACTTAAGCTCTGAAAAACATCCAACTTTCCCACTATGCATCCAAAAAATCAAAGCTGCCTCTGCTGTAGCCCCAGATTGTCAGCATGGTGCTGGGCAGCGATGGCTGCCCCTGGCATGGCTGGCACCGGGGATCTGAGGTGCTGTGCCAGTTTGGCGGGGTGCTGCCTTCGTGCCAGTTAGTGCTGGGATCAGTGGCTGTCTGATGCAGCTTGACAGCAGCGTAGCCAGAAACTTTGGGCTGGAGGCTGCTGTGCATCAGAACTTGTCATCTTAAAACTCTCAACTTGAGTTCGTTCCCTAATCCTGCTTAGTTTTCCCCAAGAGACAAAGCAGCAAATCTCAGCACTCCTGTTCTTCAGTATCCATGGAAATGTCCTTTTCAGTCTCACTGCCTTGCTTTCCCCGTCATGTCACTGAGCTCTGACACCAGCCAACGTGCTCAGCCAGAACTACTGTGACAAGCTCAGTAACAGGTTCACTTTGGGTGTTAAGAGTAGCTCTTTCTCGGAGCATAGATCAGTCCTGTTGCAGCAATCAAGGCAAGTGTTAAAAGTCGCAGAACACCTGACCTCCACATTTTTAAACTCCTGGTTGCTGAAAGCTGGAACAGCAATATAATGTATAATTCTAAAACTATATTCTGTCTGTATCATTCTAAAACTATGTGGGACACTGAAATTGTTAGAGGACAAAGGGGAGAGACAGTTGTTCCTGAATACCTCCACGTGGAGGAAACCTAGCTGTGGTGCTGCCAAGCGATGGTTTTGAATTTGTCATCTAAAACTGGATTTGGACCCAGTAACCAGAGGAATGAATGATCTTGAGAAAAGGCATGCAATTGCTGAAGAACTCAAAACTGCTTCAGAACAAGGCTGGAAGGTATAAAATGATCATGTGGTGAAATGGCTTGGCTTTGTAGTGGTGAATTACCCTAGCCCTGAACCTCCTGAACAACTTCAGTGAAAACCAATTTCCTCCCAACATCATATTCTCTGTTTATAAAAAAGAACAGAATCAGGCTCCGGGTCATATAGGCAGTGCTATACAAGCATGAGATTTCTTTGATTTACCTCCAAGCGTCCCTGTGAACAAGAAAAAGCAAAGATTTTGTAATGAAGTCTTCTGGAAATGAAAAAAATTGTCTCAAAAGATGATGAATGCTTTAGCCAAGAAGATGAAATTTCTTTCTCCCTTTTATAAGCATATCATAATGCCTTCCTATGCGATACTGTGCATCGAAAATGAAACCTTAGCTAGGGTCAACACTTGGTTTGGACAGATTGAAATGCAATAATGCGGAAATCTGTATCTCGTTGAGAAGAAAAGCAGTCCTACAGATGGAAAAAACATCTGAAAAACAGTGGTTGCCGTGAAGAGAGGAGTTTGTGCAGTGCATGTGAGTTGAGTAGCTAGCCCAGAAGGCGCGACTTAAACGCAAGTAGGTTCCGATGTTGCTAGCTGGCTTTGGAGATGGCATCTTCAACAGTGACACTGCGGTCGTGCCTGACGGGTCTGGGGTCAGGAGCTACAGCCTGACCTGTGCGTGTTTGGAAGGCTTCAGCCAGCAGTGCGTGTCTGGTGGGGCAGTCGAAGAGGGGAGTGGAGCTGGGGATCCACAGAGAGGAGGCAGCAGGATGCAGGCCAAAGCAGGGGTATATCTGACCCTTTTTCACTGAGTATGTGTTGATTCCTTTTTGGACTAAGTACCTTTCCAGCCCAGTGAGTATTTCGGCTCCATCAAAAGCATTTTTAAGTTTCATACACTTCTAATACCAATTTTTATTTCTGCTCTTTAAAAACTGGAGTTCTCTAGATCCCAGGCTGCTTCACGCTGAAGTGAATATGGTAATTTCCATAGAATCAGATTGTTGTGACCACCTTTTTCTTTATCATTAATAGTTTAAAAGGATAAAGTAATACTTTACATATTTTCATAGTTTTTTACTTATTAAGTACAACAATAACAACAAAATTCGTTGGGAATTTGCCTTTTTTTCTTCATTCATTACTGCTTTTTCAACAGATATTACAAAAACAGAAGAAAAGTCTCAAATAAAGCAAGAACCAGACCCAACGTGGTAGAGCTCATCAATACCAGGTAAGAGAATGAGTGTTTCTTGAAGTCAACACCTGTCAAGGAATTTTTGTGTTTTTGAGTGGGGAGAAAAGGGCTGAGATCCAGGACTGAATGCCAGAAGGTGCCAGTTCTTTACTTGGGATTTATTTTATTTCCCTCAGTTCTCACCTATAAAATGTAGGATGTTTTCACTACCATATCTAAATACAGCGTAAAGCACACTGCGTTCAAACTTGTGAGGCAGTCAGTCCTAGGAAAATGTGGTTTATAAATAAAAATGGGTGTTATAATTACATACCTCAGAGGCAGAGTAAACGAAAGCTTAGGGAATTTGTGTTTACGAAGAGCTCTGACATGGCTGTGTGAAAGAGCATTATTATTCTTGGTAAAACCTACATATTTCCAAATTGTAATTGAGCAGGAAAGCTCTTCACGATGACTGCGTATTGTCTAAGCATGGGGCACTTGGTGAAGCGGTTAGCTGTGGTGGCAAACCAACTTCCTTTACGTTTTTTTCTTTTCCATTAACTTCTATGAAAAGTTGAGTTTGATTTACAAGGCAAAAATGTCCGAAACTTTCTTTTATACTATTTTAAACTTGATTCATTCCTAAAAACGACATTTTGGTGGAGGTGGGGAACAGTGCTAGCGATGCTGTCTCATCACCAAACGTAAACACTGACCCACGCGGCTGTGAGTCTCCATGCTTCATTCAGAGAAAAGGGCAATTTTAAGCTGTCACAGCTCTGTAGTAGGTTTTCCCATTTCCAGTTTTTTTGATAATACTCCAAATATTTTTCTCATTGTGTAGTGTTTGATACTTTAGCAATTTGATTTGATTGCGCTCAAGCTGGATGCATTTGTTTGGGTTACTTGAGCTGTAACCTGTCTGGCTTCAGCTAGAAAACGACATGGTGTGCATCTCAGAAGAAAACATCTGTGTTCTCTTCCTGTTCTGAGGGCACAGCCAGGCAATCCGCAAAACGGAGCTCTGGTTCTTCATTTCCACTGGCCTGAGCAGTGGCGAGTGACGGTGGGCTTTGCCCCTGGCATGAAGCCGTGGCTGGGGGAGGCTGGAGCCCCGCGGGTTTCACTTGTGGCACCATCCGGCTTTTTGGAGAGGGCAGGTTTGGCCGTGGCCCTCCATCCGTGCATCATAAACACAGCCTGGTACGTGGAGGGCTGCTGACGGCATTGCGATGAGGAGCTGAGGGGACAAATGGTTTGGTAGAGACTGGCAGACCAACTGTCTGTGCCCTGGGAATTACAAGTACAGCAGTAGTCTTCCTAATAAATTGGTAAAGTCCGCTTTGGGATTATTTGTCATAAAACTGAGTATGGCAGGAGGAAATAGGTTAGAGAAAAACTCTTGGTTTGTCGTGGGCAGCACTTCACGCGGGGGAGGTACAAAAAGCCACCTTACTTGTCCATGGAAGGTCACTGAAATTTTGTCTGAGCAATGGCTGCACAATGTGGTGCTCCACTGGTTCGGATTTTTAGATGCTGTAGGCCATCCAGCTGCATTGACACTAGAGCAAATATTTGATCTAAATTCTTGCAGGGAGCACTGAAGCACACATTTAATCTCCTATTTATTGAGAGCAATATTCAGCTTCTGCGTGCTTTCTGAATCTAGGCCTAAAGAACTCAGAAAGGGAACACAAACTACTCGTATTTGTAAGAAGAAACAGAGCTGCGATGGAATTAACTTACTTTTGTTATCTTTCTTACCTAGTCAGAAGCATCCAGTTCTGAGAAGAGCCTGCCGGGGACTGTCTTGAGCTGTGTAATATAACTGTATAAGAGAAGTACCTTCTATACAAACCCTTTTTGTACTTTTAGATAGAAATGTCTACTTTTTCATCACTTCTGTGAATTGACTTAAAGCAAATAATGACTGTAGATTTGGAATGGCTGGTTTCACTTTGGAATATATTATAAGGACTAAGTTTGATGCAGCAATGCTTGAGGAGATGACAGGGATTAAAATCAACAGGGACTTAACAGAGTCCGTCGACATTTCCCAATAAAGCTGAATTTCACTGTACCTGAACGCATCTCAGCTTTCGTAATGAAGACGACTACCTGCAGGTAGCTCAGTTTGTTAGCTTTACTTTGGGGGAAAAAAAATTTTTTTTGGTTCTTACTCCTTTAATGGTTGATTGGACAATAGTATCTGTATATTTGAACTAATATTTCCTATGATACCTATCACAGTTCATAAGTTTTTCATAAATAAAAGGCAAACTGGTTCACTTGACCGTTAGTACGCATTAATGAGCCGGACTGTGAAATGGTCAGTATTTCAGTGTGTGGATTAGGAACCAGTTTGAATTAAACCCTCTTATAGTTTGTCCCGTTAATTCAAAGTAGTAAGTGCATGTGTTATCAGAATATCAGACGGTTTATATATGATGGCTCTGGCCTTGCAGTCCTAACGTGGGCAAAACTCGCGTGGGCCTGTGGGAGAGCTGTTCCTCTGGGGGAATGCCCTTCCGTTTATCTAGAGCTGGCTGTGGAAATCTGTGCTACGAGCTGCTTTGAGTCCTGCTGTGTCAAAAGTTACGTCCCCTGTAGTCCTGGTTACGGTCCACACCACGTGAGAGACTCATGTACGCTTTTTTTTTACGTTTCACAAACCGTAAGAGATGTAAAGTTCCGGTTAAATGATAATCTTCATGGAGAAGATGCAGATTATTGTAAAGGTTTCTCTTTTATTGGCATGAGTTTGGGGTGACTGCATTATGCACAAATGGTATTCCCTGATTAAGAAATAAAGACCTGGTTTTCATGTTCGTGCAGTATACGTTTACGTATTTTACAACAAATGGAGTTGTAGCAGTAATTCTGTAGGCAGGTAGAACATACTGGAGCATAGCTGTGAATTCCAGTCGCGCCTTCCAGCCAGAAATCCAGCTGTGGGTCAGCAGGGTGGTTGTATCTTCCAGGAAAATTTTGAACCCTGAAATTCAATTGGATATAGCATCTGTTCCTTGAAATTCAGCCGATGAATTGAGAGCAGCACATGCTGTCTTGCTCTAGAGCCAAGGGAGAGCCGTAGGTTGCGTTTTCACCGTTCCCCCCTGCAGGTAAGCTCCCACTCACGTACTCGGACCTGGTGCTGCAGATGGCAGTAGGAGCAGGGTTGGCTCCACGCCAAGCCACTTGGAAGGTGCCGGTCATACCTTCCAGCGCTCGGTGGGACTGATGCCTTCCTGCTGCCACAGACAGCCCCCTCAGTCCCATGGGAACAAGCCTGTTGCCTTTACTTCCCAGTTAACCCTCAGCCGTATGGGTACTGCCCTGGATTACCACCACTGCCTTGTTTCACTGCGGCTGGCTTTACTGGACATGCTCCGTTGACGCACCTCCAGAAATTGGTTGTTATCGGGGCAATGGCCAGTTCCACGATTGCTGCTAAAAATGTTTAGAATGGGGGAAATGAGTTAATGCAGCTTTCCCTGGGTTTTCAGCTTGTCCTCAACTTCCCCTTTTGAAAAAGCGGAAGGATGGCCCATTTGGTCTTTGCTCTCCGCTGTCTTCAGGAGGCACTTTTTGCACACCTGCACCCCTGCAAGGCTGCATGCCGCTCGCAGTGCTCGCTCAAACTGACGAGGCATCGCTGTGGAACTGGAGAAACAAGTAATTCCAGGCTGCTGCCTCGTCGGGTTTACGACAGCGGAGCGTGGACATTCAGCTTCACGTGAGGAGCTGAAAAAAGATGAAGTGAAAACTGCTGCGGCAGTGATACTGGAAGGACTGGAGTCGCTGTGTGACACTGGGAGTTAGTGGGGGGGTGTGTGCTGTGTCCCTCGAGCACACCCCATTGTGTGCCTGGTGTTCCTCGGGTACGGCACCCCGGCTTTCCTCACTCCGGTAACCACCGGATGTTGGATGGGGTCCAGCACCTCTGTCCTGCAGCTGCTCGCCAGGGTTTTTCCCTTGGGATTTGATGTTTCCAATGTATAAAATTTGAACCCTTCTCCTTCTTTGTCGTTTGTATCTGCCCTATCAGCGACAGGCTGCTAAGGAAGAGGGCAGACATGCATTTTCCTGATTTTTGCGGTAGCTATTGGATTCACACGCAACTGTTTGCCATCTGTGACATAAGCAAAGCCTTCCCTTGGCTCTGGATTGAATTAAGATTAAATTTAAACAGTGAAAAATCAAAATCACATCTTGAACAAAATTAGGGTGGCCTTCCTTTCTTCGACTTTCAGTTTCTAGGAGGCTTTGGTGCTAGTTACGCGTGGAGCACTACAGCAAAGAGGATAGTCTGTTTGCTGAACCTCCAGTGCTTCACCGTGAAGAACCTCGATCGAAATTCATCAGCTGAACCCCGTATCTGCTGTTCTCACTCCAAAGCCGTTGGGTGTTGCTGCAGATCCCTGATGCCATCTCTCCTTCTTGAGGTCAGTGGAAGTTCTCCATCTCTCTTAAAGATCAGGTCCTGCATTCCCACGCCGGCCTTCTTTCGTAAAATATGCATCAGCTCATGCACTCCATAACCTCAGCTTGTTCAATCCAAGAATTTTCTTCTAAAATTATCCTTCTTTAACTATATATGGGACAGTTGGTGGAAACACCAAGGAGTGTATCATAGCAGTTACATGTTGCTTCTCGCTGTGAACTAACTCATCCCCAGCAGCGAGATCTACAAGCTCTGTTTCATTTCTCGCATCACAAGATGAGGAAACGGGAAGAAATGTGAATTAAGTGGTTTCCAGTAATTCACTGTCTGTAAAACAGGTTTAAATTTAGTACAAACAAGTGTAATTATGAAATTAGCTTTCATGACAAAATTTGGTGGTTCTGCCTATGAAACAGTGATCTGGCTATTAACCCAGCAGAATCCAAAGCCCTGGAGGTACCTTTTTTGGTACTTGCATGGTTTTGCCTAAGGAAGTCCCTATATTAAAATAATACAAAACCAAATTTAAATGGCCATGTTTTTGATCTCAGCAGCTGCAAAGCACCGTACGTGACGTTCAGGGGAAAGCTGTGGTTAGTGTTTGATTTTTTTTTAATGTGGTCAGAGGAAGTTTTTTGTCTGTACAGCTTGGGGGGGGTGGTGTGAGCCTGCGGAGGGGCTGTCCCTGTGCCATGGTTTGCTGTTGACAGTCAGTCGGGAGAGCACGTGTTCGCTCCAGAGGTGGTTTGGGGATGCTGCCTGCCAGGAACGGGGATGTGTGCGTTGTCACGCTGACCCACAGTCTCATGGCTGTGGGTTTGCTCTGAGACCAGCTCGTGGGAAGGTGTTGACTGGCCGGGTACCAGCTGCACCCAAGGGCTCCGGAGAGGATGGAGCAGAGGGAGTCAGGGCTGGGGCCGAGGGCTCGTGGCCGGGCAGCCGGCAGGAGCTGGGCTTCTCCCGAGCACCCTGAGGAGAGCGGGTCTGGCTCTGCATTCTGGGGGACAGCCCAGCACTGGCACCCGCTGTAACCGAGGGTGCCCTTGCTGGGGACAAAAGGGGCTCCCGGCTGCACATTTGCCTACAAGCAGCACAGGATTGACACGCGCAGCACTCGTGTCCCACAGCCCTTCCTGCTCTGCGCTGGGGGCGGAGGACGGGGATGCTCATGTGCTTCTGTTTCAGGGGGCTTAGCTGGGGTCCATCTCCAGCGCACCCTGGGGTTTTCCCATGCCTGGGGTCCCCCGTGGCCAGCGCTCCCATGCAGCCCTGTGCCTGGATAAGGCAGCCAGCAGAGCTGGAGCTGGCTCAGGTCCTCAGGGACTGCTTGAGGGAGGAGATTTTGGGGAAGCTGCAGGTGACAGAAAGAAAACAGCAAGGCAAGGGCCGGAGCTCTTGCACACGCAGCCCGTGGCTGCCCCATCCTGCGGGCACCGTGCCCCCCGCTTCCCCTGGGAGCACAAGATGGTCCCAGCCATGCAGAGGACGGTGCTGCCGTCCCCGGGCTCGGGGGGGCGTTAGGTGCTTCACGCAGCCCATCCAGCTCTGCTCAGAAAGGTAAAGGCTCCTCTGACTGCCATGGCCAAGCCACTCGTCTGTCCTTGACCCTCTGCACAAGGGGCACTGCAGCACCCTGTGCCGTCACGGGGCAGCATCAGCGGGCAGAGGGGCTGCTTGGCTACTGGGGCAGCTGGCCTGGCCCTGGACCCTCGCTGTCCTGATTTCAGAGGTGCCTTTAGGGCATCCCCGAGACTTCCCCACTGCCCACCTTCTTCCCAGCCCTGCAGCCGCTGGAGGGGCCAGGCTGGAGACTCCCCACGGGAAACACCGACTCAATACAAACCACAGCGGGTAAACAATTACAGGCACGATTGCAGCGGGACTTCCGCTTCCCCAGCGGCTTTAACGGCGACGCGGAGCGGTGCGAAGGCGGAGCGGAGGAGAGGACACCGAGACGCAGGCGGAGGCAGCAGCGGGGGCTGGAGTGGGACGCCGGGGCTGGCAGCAGCCATGGGGGATGCCTTCATCCGGCACATCGAGCTGCTGGGCTACGAGAAGAGGTTCTTCCCCAGCCAGCACTACGTGAGTACGCAGCCGCCCTCCAACAAGCTGCTGTCCTGGCATATTGCTTCAGACAAGTAATCGAGGGCCTGAGAACATCTTATTTTCAGGGGGTTATGGCAGCTGGCACGAGCTGGGCGCATTCAGAGGCTAAAATACCCAAGATTTTGGGCACCTCCTTTGTAAGCCGTTGGTTGCTTTGTGGGCTTGGAAGGGACTTTTCCCTCTTTGGTTCCCAGCCGTCTGCATGTTTGTGTCCCCTCTCTGTCCCTGCCGAGCTCCCCTTGCGCCCACCTCGCTCGCTGCCTGGGCAGTGACTCGCGTTGGAGGGAAAACGCAGTTTTGTGTGAAACAAACGCCCGTGAGGGTCCCCGGGGGCTTTGGCTGTGGCGGGGTGCGGGGTCCTGTGTGCCTGCAGAGCTGCAGCACCTCTGCTTTACCCCTCAGGTCTACATGTTCCTGGTGAAGTGGAACGACCTCTCGGAAAAGCTCGTGTACCGCCGGTTTACTGAGATATACGAGTTCCACGTGAGTCCCACCGGGGCCCCCGGCCCAGCACTCCAGGGCTTGGGGTGGGGAAAAACAGGAGGGTGGATTCCACCTGAAATTGCCCCAAAACAAACCCGTCCCAAAAGAGGTTCCTGGGTGCTTGTGCTTCAATCCGCTCCACCCCTGGGAGTGGGGAGCCGCCGGCTCTGTGCTC